>NC_086451.1:341078017-341243017 GCF_028390025.1 Pseudophryne corroboree | reverse complement strand
CTAGGCATGTGCCTAATGGGAAATTTGCCACTGGTCCCCACATATTATGCTACTGAGCCTTCCCATATTATACCCGTACAGTGTCCCCACATATTATACCAGTACTGTTTGCCCACATAGGCCCCCATGTATCATACTGATACTGTGTCCCACACAATATACCAGTACATTTCCTGATTTAGTATACTAGTACTGGGCACCCAATTCAATATACCAGCCCTGTGCCCATCATCGAATATATGGTATACAAGGCTATACAGAGAAAGAGAGTAAAAAAATCAGGGAAAGGTAATGACTACACTTTCCAGCCCACCCACACTATGCAGAACACTAGAGAACTATGCAGAATTTTCTGTTTCCTTGCAAACAAAAAAATATTTTTCATATGGTTTTGGAAAAAAGCAGATTGATAAATAGTTCCTTAAAGCACTTTAGGCCTGATTTAGCCGTGGTTTGAGCTTTGCCCATCATTGCAAAATACCGATTTGTGGTATTTATGATGTAAGACGCAGAGCAGCAGAAGACTGTCGGTGAATGATAGTCTGATGCCACTTGGTGGACAGAGAGGGGGCAGCGATGGCCCCTATTTCCCAAAATGGAGGTATGCTTGAGCTGTTTAGGGGGAGGGAAGAAACCAGCTTGTCTTAGTATGGAGATTTCCTCGCCTCTGCGACGGGCAGGTTGCGTGGCACCTTGGGTGCCATAAGCCGCCCGATGGTGACTGAGTGATCCGATGCTGCGTTCTAAGACACAGGTCGGATCACTACTGCAGCAGGAGGCCTCTGCTTATACTAATCACCTCCTGCGGCATCACCATACAGCGCTATCACTGTTTCCAAGAAAGCAGCAGTGATAGCACCTCCAACCAAATCTGAATTAGGCCCTTTGTGCGGCACATTTAGTGTCTGCCTTAAATGAGGTTTAGAGCAATTAGTATGCTCATAATGAGGAAACAATAAGCACTTTTACAAGAAATGTGGGAAATAGCAGCGATGCTGCCATTATATAACAAATAATAGAACTGCATTAGATGTGGGTGGCACAGATTAGATCTCTCTTCCCCAGCAATATTAGTTCCAGTTTAAACCAAATCTAATAACCACATACAGTAGCTATAAAAAAGTTTTCATGTGGCACCCTGAAAAGTTGTGTGTGTGTGCCCCCCTTTAAAAGTGACTTACAGTGTCATGCTGGTACAGCAGGGGTTAAGATCGGACCAGAACCAAGTCACATGTTCTAGCTGGTGAGCGCTGATTTGACTAGGGAGTCTGGGAGCAGAGGAGTCTTTTGGGGAGAAGAAAGTGGAGTTCAGATAAAACCATTGTAGTGTTGGACACATTGAGAGGAGCGGAGCGGGTGCTGACAAGATGGAGCAAACAGGGTGGTTACATTGGGTGGTGGAGAGTAGCATTGCAGAGCTGAAGAAGCAGGGTGCTACTGGAATGCAGAGAACCGGAGAGCGGGCATGAAATGTTGCAGCCGGGGACCGGATACTGCCAGGTCTATTGAAAGGTACAAACCAGCCTCTTATTTGAATACAGTTGTCAAGACAGACACACACTTTCTAACTAGAGCTTGAGAGACATTTTTGCCATTTTAAGGAGTAAAAAGACAGAGTTGTTTATACAAGGAATATTGAGTTACTTGAGAAGGAAAGACTGAGTTAATTTATTCAAGGAACCCTTACTACAGAGTAAGCTGCTTTTGTTCGAGACACTAGGATACCTTTACATCCTTACATCCTTTTTGCATAACTGACGCACAGTGACATTTCTATTAAAACCCAGGACTAATCTGCTTTACAAGTGCTGTTACCACTCCATTGCAAAACTGTGGCACTTCAGGATAAAAAGAGAGCTCCAACGTAATTTGCCCGTGAAGATTGAAACATTATTATTAGGGAAAGTTAGGAATATAGAAACTGTCAGTGAGAATAGTGTTTTTCTCATTACTCTCATTATTGTTGTGTTATTGGAATATGCATACAGTATATCTGTGATTAGATTGATTGTACTAAATGTTTCACCATATTTGTAAGCTATAGTCAAGTGTGATTTGCTAATCTTCTTTGATGCCATCTTATTCTTGTGATTGTCTATTTTTGGCCAAATAACTAATCACCATCTTTAATCCAGAGGGAAAAGGTCTGTCACATAGCCACCAAACATCTGTGATAAACTCTTCCAACCACAAAGACATTCATGCCAACCTCGGGGTCTTACATTCACCCCCTTCAGCATGATTCATAATGTATTTTCTTAAGACATGTCATCAGAATGGATTTATTTATCTGGGAATTGTTATCACTTATCCATACATAATTCAAACTACTAGACCTTGCAATAACCAATTACATACATATTCATTCTTTTAGCTATAATACACCTAAATAAAGCCTTGTGCAATCACTTATGTGGTCACAAAATGAATTGACTAGAGTCAAGGGGCCTGAATCGGACATATCTGCAACATGGACGGATCTCGTGGATTTCAACACAAGGGCCCTCATTCCGAGTTGTTCGCTCGGAGTTTTTCATCGCATCGCAGTGAGAATTCTCTTAGTGCGCATGCGCAATGTTCGCACTGCGACTGCGCCAAGTAACTTTACTATGAAGAAAGTAAGTTTACTCACGGCATTTTCATCGCTCCGACGTTCGCATTGTGATTGACAGGAAATGGGTGTTACTGGGCGGATGCACGGCGTTTTAGGGGCGTGTGGCTGGAAACGCTACCGTTTCCGGAAAAAACGCAGGAGTGGCCGGAGAAACGGTAGGAGTGCCTGGGCGAACGCTGGGTGTGTTTATGACGTCAGCCAGGAACGAAAAGCACTGAACTGATCGCACAGGCAGAGTAAGTCTGAAGCTACTCAGAAACTGCTAACTCGTTTGTAATCGCAATATTGCGCGTACGTCGGTCGCAATTTTAAGAAGCTAAGATTCACTCCCAGTAGGCGGCGGCTTAGCGTGTGTAACTCTGCTACATTCGCCTTGCGAGCGAACAACTCGGAATGAGGGCCAATATGCATGAGCGAATGAAAGACACTTTTTTGCACAGAAAGAAAAACTTTAGTTTATTTTTATTAACACTCTCCAGTAGCGCCAGAGGTTTGTATTCCTTTCCCAGATATTACCAAATCAAAGGAAATACCCGAAAAGAATTCCTACTCTAACCTGGGCTGCACAGATATTTAGATACACAGGCAACATTTATACAAGGGAGCGCAGAGCACACCCCCAGCTGTATGTACAAGAAAAGACTTACACTAAGGGGGTAATTCCAAGTTGATCGCAGCAGGACATTTTTTAGCAGTTGGGCAAAACCATGTGCACTGCAGGGGGGCAAATATAACATGTGCAGAGAGAGATAGATTTGGGTGTGGTGAGTTCAATCTGCAATCTAAATTGCAGTGTAAAAATAAAGCAGCCAGTATTTACCCTGCACAGAAACAAAATAACACACCCAAATCTAACTCTCTCTGCACATGTTATATCTGCCTCACCCGCAGTGCACATGGTTTTGCCCAACTGCTAAAAAATTTCCTGCTGCGATCAACTTGGAATTACCCCCTAAGTCAAGGTCGGCCCCAGGCATGTTCGAATAGAGCGGCTGTGCGGGGCGCCACCCTTAATGGGCGCCGCCATATTCGTGCCTGGAGCCAGCCTGCAGCGCTACCCGGCCTTAAACTGTTGTTTTCGCGCTATGCATGCTGTGCAGTGCCGGCGTCAGACGCTGGCGCCGCGCAGCACGCATAGCGCACACAACCGTTTTGGAAGAGTTCGCCCGTGCCCTCAGACAGCAGCACTCCCCCTCCCAGAGCCGCAGGTGTTGTGGGGGGCATTTATGGATCGAGCACTGTGTGGGGGCATATCTGGCATGTGGGGTCATATCTGCACTGTGGGGGCATTTATGTATCTGGCAGTGTGGGGGCATATCTGCACTGTGGGGGCATCTATGTATCTGGCATGTGGGGGCATATCTGCACTGTGGGGGCATTTATGTATCTGGCACTGTGGGGGCATTTATGTATCTGGCACTGGGGGCATTTATGTATCTGGCACTGTGGGGGCATATCTGCACTGTGGGGGCATTTATGTATCTGGCACTGTGGGGGCATATCTGCACTGTGGGGGCATTTATTTATCTGGCACTGTGGGGGCATTTATTTATCTGGCACTGTGGGAGCATTTATGTATCTGGCACTAGGGGCATTTATGTATCTGGCACTGTGGGGGCATATCTGGCACTGTGGGGGCATTTATGTATCTGGCACTGTGGGGGCATATCTGCACTGTGGGGGCATTTATTTATCTGGCACTGTGGGGGCATTTATTTATCTGTCACTGTGGGGGCAGTTATTTTTCTGGCACTGTGGGGGCATTTATATATCTGGCACTGTGGGGGCATTTATTTATCTGGCACTGGGGGCATTTATGTATCTGGCACTGTGGGGGCATATCTGCACTGTGGGGGCATTTATTTATCTGGCACTGTGGGGGCATTTATGTATCTGGCACTGGGGGCATTTATGTATCTGGCACTGTGGGGGCATATCTGACACTGTGGGGGCATTTATGTATCTGGCACTGTGGGGGCATTTATGTATCTGGAAATGTGGGGACATATCTGGCACTGTGTGGCCATTTATGTAACTGGCATTGCTGGGGGGCATGTCGTGTATCTGGCACTGCTGGGGGGCATGTCATGCGTTGCTGGCACTGCTGGGGGGCATGTCACGTGTTGCTGGCACTGCTGGGGGGCATGTCATGTGTAGCTGGCATGGCTCGGGAGCATATCATGTAATGTTCCCGCTAGGCGTCTGTGGCTAGGCAATGTGTCTCAGTGCTCTACCTGGCGCAATGTGTCTCAGTGCTCTACCTGGAGCAATGTGTCTCAGTGCTGTACCTGGCGCAATGTGTCTCAGTGCTCTACCTGGCGCAATGTGTCTCAGTGCTCTACCTGGCGTAATGTGTCAAACGTGCTCTGCCTGGCGCAATGTGTCTAACGTGCTCTGCCTGGCGCAAAGTGTCTAACGTGCTCTGCCTGGCGCAAAGTGTCTAACGTGCTCTGCCTGGCGCAAAGTGTCTAATGTGCTCTGCCTGGCGCAAAGTGTCTAACGTGCTCTGCCTGGCGCAAAGTGTCTAACGTGCTCTGCCTGGCACAAAGTGTCTAATGTGCTCTGCCTGGCACAAAGTGTATAGGAGGTTCTACCTGGTGCAGTGTGTATTAGCTGCACTACTGTGTGGTGTAATGCAAATTGCCACTATTATGTGGCCACGCACCTTCCCCACGAAGCAACGCCCCAAAATTTTTGCTGCGCTCCTTCGGCGCGCACTGTCCATGCTTTGGCATGTAGGTAGGGGAGCACCAAGCATTACAGTGTGTACATCATTTTGCCCTCCTAACTTAAAAATGTGCCCTCTCTGTGATCAGCACCCTGCCCTAAAAAGTGAACACTATCATGTGTAGCTGGCACTGCTGAGGGGCATATTGTGTGTAGCTGGCACTGCTGGGGGGCATGTCATGTGTAGCTGGCACGGCTGCGGGGCATGTCATGTGTAGCTGGCACTGCTGCGGGGCATGTCATGTGTAGCTGGCACTGCTGGGCGGCATATCATGTCTATCTGGCACTGCACATTATGTGTATCTGGCACTATACTGGAGACATTATGTGTATCTGACACTATACTGGAAACATTGTGTGTAAGGAACACTACTGTGGCTGTTATGTGTAAGGCTGCTAATTGTGTGCGTAGAGGGGGTGTGAAAATATATTTATTTATAGTCTGATCATATGAAGTTATGAGACCACGCCCACTTTTCCAGGAGGCCACGCCCACTTTTCCCGGAGCACGCGCGCCTTCAGCACGCGCATAGGGGTTAAGGAAGGGGGGAGGGGTGCGATTTTACATTTTCTCGCTCAGGGTGCTAGTAGGCCTGGAGCCGGCCCTGTACTAAGTGACAGAAATGGACTGATCTGTCTGTTTATGGACCACACTTTCTATGAAATGGGCATTTCCTGGGCAGTAACTTGGCAGTGACCATGCGTTTGCAAGAAACAGCCCCATTTCATAGCAGTATCATTGGAGAGCTTTATCATGAAATTCAAACAGTCAATGCAAATCTGAGAAAAGGTTATTGAATTGCCCCAATCAGGGTAATTGTAAGTCTGCAAAGTTTTATGTGAGAATTGTACTTGTTTAGGAGCATAGCAAGAGGCCTAAGCACGCTTCCATGAGTGCTATATTATTATTCTCTCCTAGCGCAACCCAGGTACATATACGATTATTCTCTCCTGGAGTAACTCAGGCACATATACTATCATACTCTCCTGGAGTAAACCAGGTGCATATACTATTATTCTCTCCTAGTGTAACCCAGGTGCAGGGCTGCCATCAGAAATTGTGGGGCCCGGGGACTGGCAAAATAGTTCGGCTACGGGGCAGAGGATTAGGTTCAGGTTTCAGGAAAGGAGGGTTAGGGTTAGGAGGGCTAGGGATCAGGATAGCTTTCAATTTAGTTAGGTGTCAGATTTTAACCATCAGGATTTTGACAACCGGCATCCTGACAGCCAGGATATGGTATGTATTCCTTGATACAGAGGTTCTCAAACTCGGTCCTCGGGAGCCCACACAGTGCATGTTTTGCAGGTAACCCAGCAGGTGCACAGGTGTATTAATTACTCACTGACACATTTTAAAAGGTCCACAGGTGGAGCTAATTATTTCACTTGTGATTCTGTGAGGAGACCTGCAAAACATGCACTGTGTGGGCCCCCGAGGACCGAGTTTGAGAACCTCTGCCTTGATACATGTGGTGTGGCCTTGACTAACCTCTACATGGTGGCTGCTTAAATCCAAAGCAACCACTAGTCAGCACCTGGGCGGTAATTATTACCTATAATTGGGTTTGAGGATAGGTCTATGCGCAGAAACTGATTATTAGCAAGCCCAGAATAACAGCAGAGTTCCCCTATTGAACCCCCAATCAAAACTGGTGAATATGATATATGTGTGTCCCTGATGCTCTACTCAGTCAGTGAAAAGACAGGCAGGTCCATAAATAGCACAGATTATGTACTAAAAATATAGACAATTTTATTAAAAACTTAAATATTATTAAAGAAAACAATGGAATAAAATAATTATTGGTATAAAACAGGTAAATCAATAAAACATGGGGGGATGTGCAGTCTCTCGGTGAGGATAAATTAATATTAATATTAAACAGTCTCTGCCAGGTAGCACATCATTCAAAAAGCTTTGTTTTAGCTTATAATTGATAGACCGCTAAATCGCAATAGCAGGTGACAAGAAAAGCTGTTACAAAATGGACATGGATCCTACTAGTTCTGTTGAAGAGGAGCCGCAGGTGGTGATGTGTTAGATCAGTGGTTCTCAAACTCGGTCCTCAGGACCCCACACAGTGCATGTTTTGCAGGTAACCCAGCAGGTGCACAGGTGTATTAATTACTCACTGACACATTTTAAAAGGTCCACAGGTGGAGCTAATTATGTCACTTGTGATTCTGTGAGGAGACCTGCAAAACATGCACCGTGTGGGGTCCTGAGGACCGAGTTTGAGAACCTGTGTGTTAGATGCATTTCTTATCACCTGCTATTGTCATCTAGCTATCAATTATAAGCTAAAACAAAGCTCTGAGAAACTGCACTTCTCAACCCATGTTTTATTGATTTACCTGTTTTATACCATATATTGTTTTATAGTATTGTTATCTTAAATACTATTTGTTTATAATCTTGATAAAGGCCCTGCCTTTGGTTAAGTAAAAATAAATAAATAATACTTTATTAGCAAATGAACACATGACATAAGTGGCTTACAGTAATTTCTAAAAGGGCATCACGTTCAGCTAATTTCTTTGAGAGATTAGTCCCTAGGGGTAGTCTTTTCTCAATACCTAAAAAGTTTAACAACAGAATTTAAATATACTTTTGAAAACAACATCCAGTACAGAGGCAGATGTGTTATTATAGGACACTAATAACACAGTACTTATGGATGTTGTCTTATACAGCATAATTGTGGCGTATAATATGCACCCTAAAGTAGTACGTACCTTGCATTCTGTTATGTGGTCTTGATGTGTCTTCTGTCCGTCTGTCCATCAAACGGTCCGTGTCCCACTCTTCTGCTCCACAGTCCGGCGGCTCCTCTTCTCATCACCGTCCATCACGCAGGCCATCACACTCCTCTGCTCTTCATTCTGGCGGCTCCTCTTTTCTTCACTGGCGCGATGTGACATCATGATGTCACGCCACACCAAACAAAGGGGCAGATGTATTAACCTGGAGAAGGCATAAGGAAGCGATAAACCAGTGATATGTGCAAGGTGATAAATGCACCAGCAAATCAGCTCCAATATGTAAATTAACAGTTAGGAGCTGATTGGCTGGTGCGTTATCACCTTGTACATATCACTGGTTTATCACTTCCTTATGCCTTCTCCAGGTTAATACACCTGCCCCAATAAGCTTTATTGTACAGAAGAGCTTGAGCCAGCAACGATCTTTCTCCCGCAGCTCCAGCAGGAACCGCTGCGTGGGCGTCGAGAGGTGGGAGGCAGCGGGTGGGCGGTAAGCGGTGAGCGGCAGGCCGCGGCACAGCATTAGACGGAGAACGGCCAGTGGCAGCAATAGCAGCTCAGCGGTATTGCAGTATAAGCGGCCCAGGCCCTCCACTCTCTGTCAGAGTGGCCGAGCCTGGGACAAGTGTACCCACAGTACCCCCTTGATGGCGGCCCTGCCCAGGTGTATATACTATTATTCTCTCCTAGTGTAAACCAGGTGCATATACTATAGTTCTCACCCATAGTGAATCATGCGTAAATACTATTATTCTCTCCTAGTGTAAACCCACTCAAATTCATACTATAGTTTTCTCCTAAAGTAAGTCAGTCGCATATAACATTGTTCTCTCTTAGAGTAAACAAAGAACATATAATGTTATTGTCTACTGGCGTAAACCAGGTGCATATGCTATTATTCTTTCCTAGAGTAAACTAGGCGCATATACTATTACTAGGTGCTTCATCGCGCCCTAAGGGCGCTGTTCACACGGTCGCAAGGGGCTACGCCCCCTTAACCCTTGCATGCATATCTGGGGTTCAATATTTGTATTATATGGAGTATTACCTGAATTCCTTTGTTAGTGGTTAAATATTGCACAATGAAAGGGCGTGCGATGGTGAAGGAGGCACAGCCCCTTACGATGGTGGGAACAGCACCTGCAGGGCACGATGTACAGAATGTAGCGAGTGCAGGGGGGGACTGCGGATGGGGGAGGGTGTCTGTAGATGCTGCGGGTGGAGGGAGGTCGGATGCGAGGGGGGGGGCATATGGGGAAGGGTCGGGAGTTGCTGCAGATGGGGGAGGGGTCCGGAGGCACTGCAGGTGGAGGAGGGGCAGGGGTGCCACGGATGGGGGAGGGGCAGGTGCGGGGATGTTGCGGATGGGTGAAGGGTTCCGGAGGTGCTGTGGGATGGGAAGGGGCGGGGGTGCCGGGGTTGGGGTAAGGGGTCCGGAGGTGCCGCGGGTGGGGGAGGGGCAGGTGCAGGTGGTGCGGCGGATGGGGAAGGGGGTCCGGAGGCGATGCAGGTGGTGGAGGGGCAGGTGCGGGGATGCCGTGGGTGGGAGAGGGGTGGGGGAGGGGGGGACCGCGGATGGAGGAGGGAGTCTGCAGATGCTGCAGGTGGAGGGGGGGGCAGGTGTGGGGGGAGACATATATGGGGGGTGGATGGTGGAGGGGGTCTGGAGGTGCTGTGGGTGGTGGAGGGGCGGGGGAGTGGGAGCCAAAAGTGGTGTAGGGGGTCTGGAGGCACAGCGTGTGGGGGAGGGGTGGAGTGCCGCATGTGGTGGAGGGAAAGGTGCGGAGGTGTGATGCATTGGGGAGGGGTCTGGAGGCTCTGCGGGTAATGTACCTGCCAAAAAGGTAGTTGGAGGGTATGCAGTAACAGGGCCAGGACAGGGGTGACAGGGTCAGAACAGGGGTGAGGGGGCCAGGACAGGGGTGACAGGGTCAGAACGGGTAACGGGGCCAGTACAGGGGTGACGGGGCCAGTACAGGGGTGTTCCACTCCAACCTGTTGGGATCTGCTGCTGGTGGAGACTTGGCATGGCTGACTCTCTCAGGCTGGAGTCCTGCTTCCTCTGCCCGTCCACATCCCTCCCCCCCACTACTCAGTCACACACCGCGGACCTCGCGCGGCTGCCAGGCACTGTGGTAAGGGGAGACTGGGAGTGACTGGTTAGCCCCCAGGAGATGCTGCAGATGGAGGGAAGAGGGGGTCGGATCCTGCAAGCAGCGCATACTTCTGCAGCGCTGCCCGCCAACTCAAGTGTGTGGAGGAGCTGGGCGCACCTCACTGCGGGCGGCAGCGCTGCAGCTAGTGGTGGGGTTGCCGAGGCTGGAGATAGAGGCAGTACGGAACCTGCACAGCGGCAGGTGCCCCACAAAACTGCAGCTAAGAAGCGTGGAGTGTGCCAGAAAGTGACGCTCCTCCGCGCCAGAGAGACCCTGCTGAGTTTGCTTATGTGGGGGGTCAAGCACACAGTGAGCCGGTGCCCGTCTGTCTGTACGGCACACCCCCTCACACACCCCCATACCTCCCAACTGTCCCAATTTTCGCGGGACAGTCCCATTTTTTGGGGTCTGTCCCGCTGTCCCACCCGCAGGCCGTAGTGTCCCGAGGTGGGGGGGGGGAGCAGTTGGGAAGCTCCTGTACTCGCTGTTCTGCTTAGCAGAGCAGCAGTGAATAGAGAATGGAGACAGAGGGAGAGGGAGCATCAGGGGGTACAGATTAAGGGGGGTGGAGGTCAGGCAGCAGAGCCTGATTAAGGGGGGGGGCCGGGGGGTACGTACCGTGGGCCCCACAGTTTTAGGGGGCCCCCCGGCTGGTGTAGCTCTGTCCCTGCTCTGAAGCTCCCCCGTCCTGCCGGCAACAGCAGCAGCATTGTGCTACAGTCAGCACACGCTGCTGCGTGTTGGCAGGTCTGTGGTGTTGCAGGGAGTCAGCAGCCTCCCTGCTTTCTTCTGCCTGTGTGGGTGTGTAGGGGGGAGCGACCACCCCCTCTGGATTTACCCCTAGCTGAGGAGCAGAAATCCCATAAAAAAACAACAACAATTCCTGAAATTTGCATAAGGGGCGTGGCCACACGGGACGCAATTAGGCCACGCCCCAAACCCACAGCAGGCAGAGCAATGAGATAGGGCCCCCCTGTCTCAAGTGCCCTGGGCCCCCCGGACTCATAATCCGCCCCTGGGAGCATGCCAGCAGCTCACAGAGCGCTTGGCATGCCCCCCTCACTGACGAAAACGGGCGTGGCTCGCAATCGTGGGTCCTCCCGCTAAGCCATGCCCCCATTTTCGGTGACCACGCCCCCTTTTCACCGCACGTGTGTCCCTCCTTCTGCCTGAAGAAAGCTGGGAGGTATGCTCCCCTGTCTGCCTGAAGAAAGCTGGGAGGTATGAACCCCTGCCTGTGCCATGCCCATACCATCTGCTTCTGCTCCTAGTCTCCTATAGATTTGCCCAGATCTGTGACTCATTTGACTAACTCCGCCCAGTGTTGTAACTCCGCCCAGCGTTAGCAAATGAGGCACAAAGTCACAGATCTGGGCTATTATATAGGAGATTCTCCCCTGGAGTAAACCACAAGCATATAATGCTGTTCTCTCTTGGAATAAACATAGCGCATATACTACTGTTTTCTCTTGGAATAAACCTGGCGCATATACTACTGTTTTCTCTTGAAGTAAATCAAGTGCATATACATACTACTGTTCTCTCTTGGAATATGCCAGGCACATATACTATTTTTCTCTCCTGGAGTAAACCAAGAGCATATACCACTGTTCTCTCTTGAAATAACCCAGGCGAATATGCTACTGTTCTCTCTTGGTGTACACCAGGCATGTCACGGTTTTATGCACAAAGGTTAAAGCTGGACCGGACTGGTTACCCGCTGAAGGGTTAAAGCTGTACCAAACTAGTTACTGGCTGAATGGTTAAATCTAGACCGCACTGATTACCGGCTGAAAGGTTAAAGCTGGATTGGACTTGTTACCAGCTGAAGGGTTAAAGCTAGACTGGACTGGTTACTGGCTGAAGGGTTAAAACTGGACCGGACTGGTTATCAGATGATGGGTTAAAGCTGGACCGGACTTGATAGCGGCTGAAGGGTTAAAGCTGGGCTGGACTGGTTACTAGCTGAAGGGTTAAAGGTGGACCGCACTGGTTACTGGCTGAAAGGTTAAAGCTGGACCAGACTGATTACCGGCTGAAGGATTAAGGCTACACTGGACTGGTTACCGACTGAAGAGTTAATGCTGGACCTCGTAGTGCTGCACAGGAGACAACATGCAGGTTCACTTGTCACACTAATAATGTAACTAGTTGCACAGGCTCTGAATGCTCGCAAAGGACCTCCTTTTATACCTGAGCAGGAAGCAGCAGGGAGTGTCAGTGAGTATAGTCTCTCATTGGTTCCTGCCGTCGTGTGACCAGAGGAAAGATGGTGGCACCCATGCAGGAGACAGAGGGGACACCAGCCTAGCACAACCAAACATTAGACATCGTGAACCATGCAGGGAGATTGCCGCTGGCTGCCAGATGCTGGAGCCCTGCTTTCACAGGACCTGCCTACCCCCCGCCGGTCCCACAGTGTCAGTGGTAAGCAATTAGGTCGCCAGCGCTGGCCACGTGTCCTGACAAGGCACATATACTACTGTTCTCTCTTGGAGTAATCCAGGTGCATATACGTTTATTCTTTCCTGGAGTAAACCAGGCACATATACTACTGTTCTCTCTTGGAATAAACCAGGCACATAAGATATTATTCTCTCCTGGAGTAAACCAGATGCATATACTGGTAGGTTAATTGGATCCCAACAAAATTAACCTTAGCGTGAATGTGTGTACATGTGGTAGGGAATAGATTGTAAGCGCCACTGGGACAGGGACTTATGTGAATGGCCAAATATTCTCTGTAAAGCGCTGCGGAATATGTGTGCACTATATAAATAACTGGTAATAAATAAATATACTACTGTTCTCTCTTGGAATAAACCAAGCGCATATACTATTGTTTTCTCTTGGCGTAAACAAGATGCATTTACTACTGTTCTCTCTTGGAGTAAACCAGGGGCATTTACTGTTCCCTCCTGGAGTAAACCAGATGGGTTCAGTATACAATTAAAGATCCTGGCATCGGAGGTGGTAAGCATTTTTACTATCCCTCCCCTATGGCCACGGGGTGACTGTTAGGGCCTGGGGGTGGCGGATAGGGCTATCCTGTGGCAATTGGTGGCTGGTACTAACCCCCCTTCAGTGCCTAACCCTAACCCTCCCCCCCGAGCCCTAACCCTAACAGTTACCCTTATACTTACCTTCGGCATGTCGGCTGTTCTGGTGCCGGTCTCCCAAGTGGTGTTGAGATTCCGGCGTCGGACGCCTGACCACCTGCATTCCGTCCATCGGGATGCTAAACGCTTCCCGACCAGATGCATACTGTATACTGCTGTTCTCACTGGGCACTAACCCCCATAAAAGTGCCCAATACTAACACCTAATTACTTAATTGTGCTTTGTTGTTGTGATATTGTGATGTTTTTATATTATATGTATACCATGTAGTTAACTAGTTGGTTTTCAACTTGCGCTGTGATTTTACTCTTATTTCTGTTAGAATTGCCATGTATGAGCTTAGCACAAATAGGGTTCTATGAACTACCAGAAAATGTTTTATAATCTTAATTCACATTTTTTGGAGCTAATAATCTCACTTTATTCTAATTGGATATCATTCACATTCACCAGGGGCCAGGAGACAAGGCAGACAAGGTAGTAGCTTTTATTCATCATATGTGCAAATTTCATAATGCAGTTCATGTGTTAAGGGCCCCATACACTAGAGTGATAATGCCCGATTTCAGCCGATTTCGGATGAAATCAGGCATTTTTGAGGTGTTTCCGATCCGATGCGCGTTCCCGTGAGCATCTGATCGGATCCTCCAGATTGAATGTGTTGCACATTCAATCTGGTCCGACCTGGGGGCACGGCTGGGATCGCCCAGGATTGCCCAAGATATATTGTATGCAAAAGGGAGGCATACAATATATCTTGGCCGATCCTGCCCCGGGAGGCTGCCGGGGTGATCGCCTGCGATCGCCTCCGACATGTGGTCGTCCCAGTGTATGGGGCCCTTTACAGTTGTGCAGTGAATAAAAGGCATCCACAGATATCCCAGGGCTTTAGTGTAAACATTGGGTTAGCAGTATGGTGCTTCAAAGCCAGAGCCACCCTGGGAGTTGCGAAATTGGTATATACTTCCCATTGGCAGGTGGATCAGAAAGTAAGCTACTTTCTCTCTGTCCTCCTCCTTTCAGCTCACCTCTTAATTTCCCATTATTCTTTCATTTCTTAAAACAGACACTTATACTGTACATACAGACACTTCTATATGTTCATTTTTCAGAGTCTTCAATGTTTCCTCATTAATTTTTTTCTTTCAGCAAATGTAACCAAGAAACCAACTTCCACAACAAGTGCCACTTCTCCTACCACTACTATCAGTAAGTACAGTATGCTGATTGCTTTCTACTCATCTGGGAGTCCATTTAACATTCTAACTAATTGCTGGCAGTATATTATGTCTAGTATCACTGCATCTTACTTTTATAATGTCAGTATTTAATATCACCTACCTGTCTAGTGAGGTCCAGCGGTGATGTCCTCCTGAAATGATATTGCCAAATGCACATGTGTTGTGGCCATCCGTGAATGAACATAGGGCCTAATTCATGTTTGTATGCAATGACCGATTATCACGCAATGGAGCGATTATCGGCAAACTGTGCATGTGCTGTGATCGCTATGCGCGAAGTCTCCGCTGCAATCTCGCTTGCAATGAGGATTTCATGGAAAGTTATTGACAGGAAGTTTGGAGGTATTAACAGGGAGTGGTTGGGAAAATGCAGGCGTGTCAGGGACGTTTTGGGGCGTGTATCTGCTGAAGGCTGCAAGCTTGTGTGTGTAAAAACATGGTGTCTGAGTCGCCATAGCTGTGTCCAGACTGCGTAGCCATAGACCAACCCTTAGCCTTGATGTTCCTCGTTTTTGCATATAGTAACCTAGAAAATTGAAATTGCATGTGCCTACAAACCATAGCAATAAACCCTGGCGGAGATTCCCCATTGCTGTTCCATTATTTGTCCATCTATAAGAGAATTTTAAGAGAATTACATCAGGCATATGCAAAACCCTCACAAACACTCATTTTATGTAGCACAATATGATATTATAGCTTACTTTGTATTATACAATGTTATTTTTTGCAATGTAGCAGGAGCGTAATTGTCCTATGTAGTACCGGGCAGTTCTGGGTTCCTGGAGCAGTTTCTTCCTATATATTTGTTAAGATTATGAAAATGCACAAATGTCATTCTGTTTCTGTATGAATTACTGTAGCACCACAGATCCTTACACATCCACAGCTATGACAATTGCAATGCATCTTCCACTTCCGACAATTTGGGCTAAAGAGAATGGGATGGAAGTTGGAAAGGTTGTATAAGTTTGGCCAAATGGCAAACTGAGTGTGTCTGCACGAAATGGGTTCCAGGTTGACACTATATACACACAAATTGCATCCAACTCTAGAGGAGCCCTATAGTCTATATATAATGCTCATGTTATATTTGAAACCAGTTACTATGAGCAAAAAAAATTATATGATTAATTAATAATTAATTATTAATATTATGATTAATCATTTGTTTTCAGATACCTTAACATCTACCAGCACTACACTAGATGGTACTTTACTCTCCACTGAGACTTCACATGCTGCCACTACAAGTATTTCTACTGTAGCAAACACACCAGAAATTATCTCTACAACAGTGGTTACAAAGGGTACCACAGGTTCTATTATACCAAATAATACATCTCTTACTAAGCCACCTGATACTCTGGTGACAATCCAACCAGAATTATCAAACACTTCTAATGGAGATGATCTAATAGCTAATTCCAGTATCATACTACCAACTGGAAATAATGCATCTGCAACCAGCAATACATCCTCAATGCGTCATGTTCCACCAGCATTCAGAACTACGTCTTCTGTGCCGTGGACAAACCATACAACTGTACCATCGCAAGAGTCAACTGATTCCAACAGCACACAAGGGAATGCGTCCTCATTAGCTACTGTGACATCTTCAGTACTACCAGTAATTACTTTCACAGACGTCACTAAGAACTCACCCAAACCATCTCTACCAACATATACAGGTAAGTGCACTTTCAGGCACATTTGTTTTAGAACAGTTAAGTATAATTTCTAATTGACACTTATACATACAGACACTTCTAAATGTTCATTTTTCAGAGTCTTCAGTGTTGTTTACTCAATTTATTTTTTTTCTTTCAGCAAAAGTAACCAAGAAACCAACTTCCACAACAAGTGCCACTTCTCCTACCACCACTATCAGTAAGTACAGTATGCTGATTGCCTTCTACTCATCTGGGAGTCCATTTAACATTCTAACTAATTACTGGCAGTATATTTTGTCTAGTATCACTGCATCTTACTTTTATAATGTCAGTATTTAATATCACCTACTTGTCTAGTGAGGTCCAGCGGTGATCTCCTCCTCTGAGCCATTCGCTCCTGTGTTGCTTATAGCCTAACGTTGTCGGTGAAATTATATTGCAAAATGCACATGCGTGGTGCCATCCATGCATAAACATAGGGCCTAATTCATGTTTGTATGCAATGACCGATTATCACGCAATGGAGCGATTATCGGCAAACTGTGCATGTGCTGTGATCGCTGTGCACGAAGTCACCGCTGCAATCTCGCTTGCAATGAGGATTTCATGGAAAGTTATTGACAGGAAGTTTGGAGGTATTAACAGGGAGTGGTTGGGAAAATGCAGGCGTGTCATGGACGTTTTGTGACGTGTATCTGCTGACGGCTGCAAGCTTGTGTGTGTAAAAACATGGTGTCTGAGTCGCCATAGCTGTGTCCAGACTGCGTAGCCATAGACCAACCCTTAGCCTTGATGTTCCTCGTTTTTACATATAGTAACCTAGAAAATTGAAATTGCATGTGCGTACAAACCATAGCAATAAACCCTGGCGGAGATTCCCCATTGCTGTTCCATTATTTGTCCATCTATAAGAGAATTTTAATAGAATTACATCAGGCATATACAAAACCCGCACAAAGGAACTGAGTGATACAAACACTCATTTTATGTAGCACAATATGATATTATAGCTTACTTTGTATTATACAATGTTATTTTTTGCAATGTAGCAGGAGCATAATTGTCCTATGTAGTACCGGGCAGTTCTGGGTTCCTGGAGCAGTTTCTTCCGACATGTTTGTTAAGATTATGAAAATGCACAAATGTCATTCTGTTTCTGTATGAATTACTGTAGCACCACAGATTCTTACACATCCACAGCTATGACAATAGCAATACATCCTCCACTTCCGACACTTTGGGCTAAAGAGAATGGGATGGAAATTGGAAAGGTTGTATAAGTTTGGCCAAATGGCAAACTGGGTGTGTCTGCACAAAATGGGTTCCAGGTTGACACTATGGGGGTCATTCCGAGTTGATCGCTAGCTGCCGTTGTTCACAGTGCAGCGATCAGGCTAAAAATCAGCATTTATGAGCATGCGTATGGGCCACAATACGCACGCGCGTCGTATGGGTACAAAGCCTATTGTGGTTGTGCACAGATTCTAGTGAAGTTTTCAGTCACACTGACGGCCGCAAGAAGATTGACAGGAAAGGGAGCGTTTCTGGATGTCAACTGACCGTTTTCAGGGAGTGTTTGCAAAAACGCAGACGTGTCTGAAAAAACGCAGGCGTGGCTGGGCATTCGCTGGGCGGGTGTATGACGTCCAATCCGGACACGAATAGGCTGAAGTGATCGCAAGCGCTGAGAAGGTTCAGAGCTACTCTGAAACTGCACAAACTGTTTTTGCAGAGCTTGGCTGCACATGCGTTCGCACTTCTGCTTAGCTAAAATACACTCCCCAGTGTGCGGCGGCATAGCGTTTGCGCGGCTGCTAAAACTAGCTAGCTAGCGATCAACTCGGAATGACCCCCTACACACAAATTGCATCCAACTCTAGAGGAGCCCTATAGTCTATATATAATGCTCATGTTATATTTGAAACCAGTTACTATGAGCAGAAATGTTATATGATTAATTAATTATTAATATTATGTATAATCATTTGTTTTCAGATACCTTAACATCTACCAGCACTACACTAGATGGTACTTTACTCTCCACTGAGACTTCACATGCTGCCACTACAAGTATTTCTACTGTAGCAAACACACCAGGAATTATCTCTACAACAGTGGCTACAAAGGGTACCACAGGTTCTATTATACCAAATAATACATCTCCTACTAAACCACCTGATACTCTGGTGACAATCCAACCAGAATTATCAAACACCTCTAATGGAGATGATCTAATAGCTAATTCCAGTATCATACTACCAACTGGAAATAATGCATCTGCAACCGACAATACATCCTCAACGCGTCATGGTCCACCAGCATTCAGAACTACATCTTCTGTGCCGTGGGCAAACCATACAACTGTACCATCGCAAGAGTCAACTGATTCCAACAGCATACAAGGGAATGCTTCCTCATTAGCTACTGTGACATCTTCAGTACTACCAGTAATTACTTTCACAGACTTCACAAAGAACTCACCCAAACCATCTCTACCAACATATACAGGTAAGTGCACTTTCAGGCACATTTGTTTTAGAACAGTTAAGTATAATGTCTCTAGCATCCATAATGGATATTGGGGAGACTTAGTACGATGTGGTATAGACGGGGTCCAAAGGAGCCGGTGCACTTTACATTTCTTCACTGGGTGTGCTGGCTCCTCCCCACTATGCCTCTTCCCACAGGTAGTTTAGAAAAAGTGCCCTCAGGAGAGGATGCACATCTCTGCAGCTCCAGAGAGTTTTCTTCAGTTTCTTTTAAACTTTTACTATTTTCGGTATGCTGTTTGGGCAACAGCATACCTGCACTGTGGGAGTTTTTGGGTGGTCACCAGCCTTGCGAGGTGTCAGAGCCACATCCCCGCTGCAGGACCTCCGTCCTTAGAGGTTGTTTGTTCAGCGAGGCCCAGCACCTTAGCTGTCACAATCGCAGCATGCCACACACCCCTAGCAAATGCCTGAAGGTGACGACTGTGGTGAGTACCAGCCGGGGGCTAGAGCCCCCCATGTAAACTGGCTAGCGGTGGCTTAAACTAACACTTGTGTGATGTCTTTAAGCAAACTAGGAGACATTGCCAGTATAAAAATCTCTGTAGCTCCGGCGTCATTGGGGGGGCGGAACTACCTCAGAGCGGGACCAGCGGCATTTTGGCGCCTTCATCTGCTTAATGCAACAGCAGCAAGCAACACAGCTCCTCCTGACTCACAAGACACGCTAGAAAACTGGTATAGGGTGTAGCAAAGGGGGAGAGCCGCTATTGTACACAATCTGTGCCCTATACAGGGCAGAAATCATTATTGTTTCACTGTGATATAGTAAGCTGACAGCCTCACTGGGGCAGTGTAGTTGGGGTGTGCTGGTCTTCTCTCTCTCTGTGTCTCCTCTCACATACAGTACGGGCAGACTTGCTAAGTATTACTGTCTGTGTGTATGTGTATGTCATTGTGATTACTGTAAACATGGGTAAAAACAAACTATGCAGTGTATGCCACACCAGATTCTCTCCTTTATCATCTGATTCTGTTTCATATGAACAATGCAGCAAATCTTCACAGCTCAGTGATGGGGCTGGGGGAGAGGGACCAGAGCCATCCTGGTTAGGGGCCCTTAAGACTATGATGTCTGATATGTCATCACAACTCACTGCTAATGTTCAGAAAACTCAGTTACTACAACAGGCTGTTGCAGACTTAGCTGCTAGGGCAGATGTTACACAGCCCCCCCTCTCTAAATCAGGACCACAAAAGCGTGGTTTACCTGCTCTACTCTCTGATTCACATGAGGAAATACAGGAGGATGGGGATGACTTGGATTCCGTTAGTGGGGATTCCGCTTCTGCTCAGGGTATTGAACCTCTCATTCTGGCTATACGTGTTAAAGCTCCCTCTAGAGGACGCTGCGTCACAGCATCATTTTTCTTTACACAAAACAAGCCTAATGTCACTTTCCCTGATTCTGCAGAGTTAGATGACCTATTTAAATTAGCCTGGAAAAATCCAGACAAAAATACCAAGTGTCAAAAAGATTTTTGCACACTTTCCCATTTGCTCCTGAAGGTAGGAAATTCTGGGAAGAGCCCCCGGCAGTTGACGTCTCAGTCTCTCGACTGTCAAAAAAGGTGGTGCTGCCTGCCCCGGGCTCCTGTACCATAACGGACCCTTGAGACAGAAAGATAGAGACTACACTAAATTCTATCTACACAGCAGGTGTATCGCAAAGGCCAGTCATAGCGGGTTGCTGGATGACCCATGACATTCATAGGCTACTCAGATTCAGGAGGGCCTCTCCGGGGAATGCCTCTGGTCACTACGGTTACTCTCCTGAAGCATATTCAGGACACTGCACACGTCCTGTGTTACTCGCTCAAGGAAATGGGCAATATTAGTGCTAGGATGTCTACCATGGCAGTGTCAGTGCGCAGGGCCTTGTGGTTGTGTCAGTGGATAGCGGACGCAGAATCCAAGTGCATTGTGGAATCCCTCCCATTTTCTGGGGAATGGCTCTTTGGGGTTGAGTTGAATACGTGGATTTCCAAAGTCACTGGAGGGAAATCTACATCTCTCCCCTCTGGGGCCCCGATGGCTAGGAGTTCCTACTCGGGGCCATCTGTTCAATTCTTTCGGTCTAACAGATTTTGATTTAGGGCATGGGGTGCCTCCAATGCAACAAGAGGCACCAGAGGTAAGACAAAAAGACCTGCAAACACCGGTTCTCAGGAACAGAGCACCAGTTCTGCTTCCACTAAGTCCTCAGCATGACGGTGCCCACCCACCCCGAGGGGATCTCGAGGTGGGAGCTCGACTGCGTCACTTCATCTGCATCTGGGAGGTTTCCTGCCAAGATGCCTGGGTCAGGGACCTAATTTCTCAGGGCTACAAGCTGGAGTTCGATGGTGCTCCTCCCCAATGCTTTTTCAAATCAAGCTTACAAGCTTTGGAGGTTACGCGAGTAACGTTGCAACAGGCCATTCAAAAGTTGGTCCAGTCCCACGTCATAGTTCAAGTACCAATACCACACCGAGGCAGGGGTTATTACTCCAACCTGTTTGTGGTACCAAAGCTGGATGGTTCGGTAAGGCCCATTTTGAATCTAAAGTCCTTGAACCTTTACCTGAAGATTTTCAAGTTCAAAATGGAATACTTGAGAGCAGGGATTGCGGGCCTGGAAGAAAAGGAATTCATGGTTTCATTGGATATCAAGGATGCCTACCTTCATATTCCTATTTGGCCACCTCTTCAGGCTTATCTGAGGATTTGCCCTGCTGGGCGACCACTACCAGTTCCAGGCACTGCCTTTCGGCCTGTCCACAGCTCCAAGGGTATTCACAAAGGAAATGGAGGAGATGATGTTCAAGCTCCAGATCCAGGGGGTCAATGTTGTCCCTTACCTGGACGATCTTAATTAAAAGCAGGATCCAGGGAGCTTTTATTGCTCCATATCAACCGCACTATCCAACTTCTGTCACACCATAGGTGGATTCTCGATTTACAGAAGTCCCACCTGGAGCAAACTCAGCAGCTCCTGTTCCTGGGGATGTTACTGGATACTGTGGTCCAGAAGGTGTTCCTCCCAGAAGACAAAGCAAGAACACTTCAGGAGATGGTCCGTATGGTGCTCCGACCTGCTCGAGTATCCATCCATCTCTGCATAAGATTGTTGGGGAAGATGGTCGTGTTAATGTTGATTAACATACAGGACAGAAAAAGCAATACCTTTTACACTGAAATTCGAGCAGCTGTGGCTGCTAGATGTAATCTTTAACATACGTACTTTTTACTAACTTAGCGTACACACACACCGACACGCTGAAAGCACAATGCAGCTAGTGGCTGAAATACACTTTAAACCTTAGCAGGAAAGAGGCACGACACCAATTGTATTTAGAATGCTGGGATCCGACCCACCAACACATATATTTGCTTTAAGGGGGTTACAATAACAATACAATCACAATAAGAGAAAAGAGGCTACAATCAATGGTACATACATTTGTTTCACTAGCGCCACATGGTCCCAGTGCTCAGTCAATCAAGCAAGATGACCTTCAGAGAGAGAGAGAGACCGGCCAGGCAGCTTGGCTTTTTATACATTTGGCTAAAACATAAAACAATAGAAACTGTAATCTCTTCACCTATAGGTCAAAGGGCTGGTCATTTACAGTACAGGAGGGGTCATAGGTTGGTTTGAATTGGTGGGCGATGCCTGGTCCAGATGCACTTGCAGTTGGTCTCGATTGGGTTCCCTACGAATATCAAAGTACAGTAAATACAGTATAATAGTGATATTCTGTTCCTGCGCATAATTATGCGCAGGAGCGTGCTATCTTCTGCAATCTGCTACCGGAATGTTGCCCTTAAAATACCCTACAGCTAGATACCAAACACCACCTCCTAACCTAATGCTGTCCCCTCATATCCTGTAAAGGTGAATCCCTTTGTTATTGTACCTTTTAAACAGGTATAACTTGCTGGTGGGGTGCATGTGGGCTATATGTACATTTTGCACTATGTGGATTAAATATGAGATATGTCTTTGTGGCTTTTCCGTGCAAATACAAATGCTACCGTAATTACTCATACCACGCGCTAATACGCACTACCGCGTGATCGGTCATACGCAACTTGCGAATATGCGCACGCACGGCAGATCAAGTACGCGCACGGAGGCCATCTGCATGGTGTTTGTACGTGATGTGTGTACCATAATATTTTCCGACTTCAACAGTCCACCCTTTGGCAGTCATCAATAACTGCCACGCATAACTAATAAACTGAAGATATTATCTATACAATATATATATATATATATATATATATATATACAAAGTTTGGATGATCGGGGGAGAGTTGTAGGTGGGAAATGTATAGCCTAGTGGGATAGTAAAAAGCAAGTATATATGAATCAATGTCTGAGGGGCATGTATCATCGTGCCACATATGTTCTAAGTAAGCTTTGAGGTATTGCGAAGTATACATTAAATCCTTCTTATCCCGTATTAAGGATTTGTAAATGGGCAAACAAACACTACCGAGCTCCTTTCGGGTAAGGGCTTTTGACCCTCACCTTTTCGGCTTCTAGTACCAACAAATGGGGAGCACATTTAGTTGATAATACAAGGAGGGGGAATATATGTGAGTGCTACTATATTTGGATAACACCTGTCGACTATGTGTGCCATTAACTGGAGGTTGTAGAGATGAAGATAAGACACATATATAAAAATACATTCACATAAACATTTGGGTAGGGTTGACGTCTTTTCCGGTTGGATGTTTCTGGGTAAAGGGGGAAACAGAGAAAAATGGTGAAAGAAAAGAGGCCATGAAATTCATTTGCAATCCTTATCATAACACTGTTTCTACAGATGGATCATAAATCAAATCTGCTGCTGTAACAATGCCCCGCTCCTTAGACTCATCAAATTTGTGCTATACTTGCACCGCGTTAAAATTTGAACACACCTGAATATCAGACCAATAATTATGATGACTCCCAGGATACAAAGGAAAAACGTTCCCACACTCATAATAACATTCTGTGCCCACTCTCCTAACCCTGAGAACCATTTGCGTGGGTTCAACCATGAGACCCAGCCGGTCAGTTCATTACCCACAGCCGTCAAGGTAAGGTTGTGCTTCCTCCTGAACTCCCACTTCAACTGTAAGATCTCATCTATCTTTTGATCGATGATCTCCGTGGGGTCGTCAGTGCTATTCGTAATATACGTACAACACTTCACGCCATATTGAGTTGCCAGGGTAACACAGTACCCACCTGTCACAGCTGTAACGTAATTAAGGACCATCCTGTGCTGAATTAGTTCCTTCTTGTAGGCTTGTAACTCCCTCCCTGTATACCTGAAGGTGTTATCTCGGTGATATTAGCTATCAAGTTCGCTAGCGCATGGATGTACCTATAATTTATAGTTCCTCTGGCAGTACGGATGATATCTAATGCGAGAAGGAACTGAATCCCGGTGGATTCATGGATTAAATCAGAGTCTGCGTGCTCTGCCCTATCTATGAGGTGTCTCTTGATGATGTGTTCATAATGTGTATGAGTATAAGGAGCCTGAGCGTTGCGGTGAACGTCTTTCATTTTGTCGTGGGTTATGGTCATGACCTCTGGTAGTACTCTCCCAATATAACACAATCCCTCAGAGCTCGGAGTAAGCTACTTGTACGCTTTCCTACCACATATAAAATAGGCATCATCTGGGAGAACATAGGGGACAAAATGTAACAACACCATATTGCAAATCTTCCATGTAAAGAAACCAATCCCTAGTTCTCTCATTTGTTCAGTACAAATATCGGGCTGGATGACATGGGCACAATACCCCTGCGATACCTTTCCAACCCACATGGTTTTGCTTCCACGTGTATACCGGTACCAAAAATACTTCCCACTGTTGGCTATCTTGCGTACAAGTTCAGAGTTGACAGGTATCCTATCAGCTCTGTGCGAAAAGGTCATTGTCTGGTTATTCCACGTCACTTCCCAATTTCCTGGTTTTCGGAAATTGGAAATATTAAAACACACTAGTGATCTATCTACATGATACTGGTGGAGCTTCAAGCTAGGGGGCCTAGATATATTGAATTTCTTGTCCACCGATCTCCCACCCCGTAATTCGAGTACTTCATCTATCGTTAAAGGGTACGGCACTAATCCTGACTTACTCTGTCCTTGAGGTACCTGTGAGCACACCCAGCATTCTGTCTGGTTTAAGACCTTACCCACTAGTGAGTGGTAATCACTCAACGGATGTCGGTCCATGTCGATATTAATGTTGGACTGACATCTCTGGATGCACCCATCTTCGACTATGTTCTCGCAATACCTACAAATACAATATTCATCAGACAATAACCCCTCACATTGCCTCTGAGCTCCATGACTACCAGAGTGCTTACTGATACCAGCCTTTACTAGAGTTATGTGCTGCTCCTGAGATCCTACAAATCCGTACTCGCCATCAGAACCCATTCCAGATCTTTGATCGACGTCTCTGGGACCCTCACCAAAACAGATTGTCCTGATCAAAAACAGAATTACCAGAAAAACCCAAAACACAGTCTCCTGAGGTAGATCCATTTCGTTAAGGAGCAAAGAGGAAATAAATAAGAAGGGAAACAAAATATAAAGAAAAATGCAGTGGGGGTGAGGTGAAAAAAGAAAAATGGTACGACAACCGTCTTTGATCTTGTTGTTCTCCGCGCTCAGGTGCCGTTTCATCAGTCCTGCCTCTCGGCTTTCCCGGAATAAACACTCTAGTGATACGAGGTTCTCTTCACCTTGCTCTTTGTCACGAGTTTTCTCTGGGTCAGCAACCTTCTTGCAGTGGGACGAGTGGACCCAAGTCTCTCTGTCGGTGACCTTTAGTGCTGTCGTGCTGGTTAACAAAACTTGATACAATCCTTCCCACCTGTCTATGAGGCAACCTGAGTGTAAAAAATTTCGAATCATCACATAATCCCAGGCTCAATGTCATGACAATTACTGTTCGGTAGGTCAGGAATCACCAGCTTTAGATTTCTTTGTTGATTTCTCAGCTGCTGGCTCATCCTAACCAAGTATTTCACAGTTATTTCGTTATTGCATTTCAAATCATCCTGGGGTCTATCATTACATGAGGTTGTCGACCAAAAAGAATTTCAAAGGGTGATAAGTTAAGTGGAGACCTGGAAGTTGTTCTGATGCTGTACAACACTAGTGGCAAAGCTTCTGGCCACGACAATCCAGTTTCAGCCATTACTTTACTCAGCTTATTCTTAATAGTGCTGTTCATTCTCTCCACCTTTGCACTCGCCTGTGGTTGGTACGGAGTGTGCAGCTTGCTATTAATTCCCATCAGTGTGCACATGACCTGAAAGACTTCACCTGTAAAATGGGTACTCCTATCACTTTCAATCATTCTAGGGATACCATATCTACACACAAATTCCTGCACGATTTTCTTTGCAGTGAACACAGCAGTATTTGTGGCAGCGGGGAATGCTTCTACCCAGTTGGAAAACACATCAGTACATACTAACACATATTTCAAATTCCTACAGGGTGGTAACTGTATGAAGTCGATTTGTATTACCTGAAAAGGTCCGTCTGTAGGAGGGATATGGGATGGCTCTGTTGGTATTGCCTTACCGATATTCTTCCTCAAGCAAGTAAGACATGTCATTGCTTTCTTACCTGCATGAGAAGAGATTCCTGGTGCACTCCAACAGGCTCTTACCAGCTTGCACATGCCTTCTTTACCTAGATGAGTCAGACCGTGTGCCACCTCAGCTAGACTTGAGATATGGCTTACGGTGTCCATCTGTCCAAAGTCCTGAGGACTCTTGACCATATCACTTCGCCTTCCAGACTGCCTTTTCCTGTAGGGAACACAAATTTTGAATTTCAATTTAATTATTTCATGTTATCAGTTGTGTGAAGTAAAAACATCTCTGGATGAGAGAGGAGAGGGAAAATGAAAAAGAAAATGTCAGGTTTGCCATTCACCAACAGGCCGTCACACCATCATGCATATCAGTGTCTGTACACAATCTCCCTTCACCAGTATTCCTATTCTCCACCCTTTGTGCATGACAAGGCACACTGCAGTAATACTGGTGTCATCCTGCTGGTAAGATATACTGGGTTTGGGCAGAACTCTGAAGGACCGAGTAGGCATGTGGTGTTTGAACTGTAATCGGGTCCATGTATTGGACCACCCTGTGTGAACGAAAAAGATGAAGAGGAAATTGTGGCGAAACAGAATAGAAGTTGGTGACAGATAAGTTTGGAGAGGTAAAGAAGATTTTATTTAAAAAAATTGACAACTGGATTGGGCACTACGGGGAAGTGATTCTCTACTTGGTCTACTCCCCTTAAAAAAAATTCTGTGTTTGTTGTATCGCTATTGGGATTATCCCAGCCGTCAATCCAGTGTCCTGTCCATCCTAAGTTCATAGGGAACCCGGTATCTGTGAGATAATTTCCTCTATCTGTGATGGACATGAATCTAGAACAGTAAAATGTAAATTAGTCTTCGTGGGTGTCTAACATACTTTGTACTTCCTGAGCGGGAGCACATTATATGTATATCATATCTAACAAAGCTCCTGTTAAGTTAATCAGGGGCCATTTCTGCTAGAAAAAGAAGCAAAAGTTTAGAGGCCCCATCTTAACCCCAGCAAGTTTTGTCAAAGGGTAATGTTGCATATATTTCGTTCTTCCCATTAGCCGAATCAGTGTTTTCTATGTGGCTTGTGATTCCTTACTATATGTCCCTTGGTACCATCTATGTGTTTAATAATGTGGCTCGTGTTTTCTGTCTAGGGGGTCTATATTGACTATGTGTCCTACTACTCCTACAATCCCTGGCAAAATGCCCTTCCTTCCTACAAATGTAACTTAGTCTTGGTTTTCTCCAAACATCAAGGGTCTGGGGTTTAGGCAGATGGGACTTTGCTGTAAGAGCCTGTATACTTACAGTCCTCAACCTCTCCTCCTGTTGTTCTCTGCGTATAGCTATATTCTTGTGATGTTCAATAACGCACTCTCTGAGATTATCTACTGTGACCCCTCTCCAATTAGGCAAAGATGTTTGCACCCTGTCCCTCAATGCCTTATTGAGCCCGTCCATTAGCACAGAGACAGCCACCTCCCTGTAATTCGCATTGTTCCCTATATCCGATACCCCAGTGTATTTAGCCATTATTTGCAAGGCCCTATGAAAATATTCAGATGTCATTTCATTTTCTCTCTGCTTTATGGAAAAACATTTTCTCCACTTAGCAGTGGGGAAATACAATCCTAGTTGTATGTTAATTCGTTCCACATTCTCCTGATTGGATTCGTCAGTCAGAAGATCGACTGACTCTATTTTCACTCTGTTATAAATTTGTGGGTGTCAATATTAGGGGGTAGGCATGCTTTCAAGAGTTTCCGCCAATCTCGGTTTGTAGGTTCATGGGCATTACCCAGATCCTTTATATACTTCTGACATCTGGCTAAATGCTTCCGGGGATCGGGGAATTCTGAAATGATTGACCGCAGCTCTGATCTGGACCACGAGCAATACATTGCATTCTTCCTGGTGAGGGTTATTCCCTGACTATAGGTCCTCCTATTGGGAGTTACTATTTCCAAGACAGGATGTAACCCTACCATTCCATTCCTAATTTGCTCACTGTGAGGTGTTATTGTCTCTGTGTAATGAACAGTCTCACACTTACCGGTGGCTGTGATCTCACCAGCCCTTTCAATAGGGGACACCGTCACTGCTCTTACTGGTTGGGCAGGGCCCACCTGAGTTTCCTGTAGGGTGACTGCCTGAATGAGAGCTGAGATTAGTCTGGATCCTTCATCTTCCTGTGACCTATAACCTTGAAGAGAATTCAAAACAGGATACAACTTGCAAGGGTTAGGGTTAACACATTGATTCTGCATTTTTCTATCATTTACAGATGTACCATTGATTGTAGCCATTTCCTCCCCTTCGACCTATGTCGGTAATGGTGTGCTCGTACTTACATTCCTGCCAGGTTTGGAACCTGCTGTGCGAGCCAGTTCATTTTGCTCCTCCCCCTGTTGTTGCCACAGATTTAAACAATCGGTATATCTGATCCTTTGTTTTCTAGATTTAATCAGACATATTCTAATCCTTATGTTCTGCAATACCTCTGGTTCAAAAGTACCCATCCCAGGGAATGGTGCCCTATCTTCAGCAGTCATACGCACCCATTCATTGCAAAAAGCCTCCATGTGTGGACCATATTTCTCACACATAATAAACCTTGCTGACCCTTTTGCCGCACTTTTCCTGCCTGAACCCTGGCTAAACGTCTCTCGCTTGAGCAACTGGCTCCCATATTTGCGGGCCTTTTCCCACAAACACCAAAATACATAATACAAGCAGACAGTGAAAGTTACTCGAGCGCCTTTCACCCGCTCTCGCCCACGCTGGCCAGTACTACGATACACTGTTGATAGTGGATCGCGATGTACCCAACTTAGGGCTCCTATCAGACCTTACAGCACTGCAATTTCTTTCGGTGGAAGTTTTGTTGGAATATTTTCCTGAGAGAGGCAGCGAAAAATTCCTTTTCGGTATCTTTCCACTGGAATTTTTGTAGGGTGAAAAATAGAAAACTTCAATAACTATTGCTCACCCTTTCCAGTGGAAGCCCACCAGGGAAATTTCCCGACGTTATCAAAGAACAACCCCTTGTTTACACAATCACGCCTGCGTATGCTTTTCACAGCGCATATGACACAATAGTATCACGTTGTGCTGTGTAGAACACAGAGGCGTGCAGTTCAATCGCACAGCATATAGATACTTGTTATCTATCCGCCCTACGATCGCTTTACCTGAAACACCTAGACCACTCTAGACCACCTAGATTTGGGCCACCTAGATCACCTAGACCACTTCAGACCACCTAGACAATATGTTGGGTTGCGAACCCTTACGCCACTGAGCCTCTACTAACCCAGTGTTTCCACGGGATCCCAATTTCTCCTCGGGGTTCAATACATCCACTCCTGCTTTCACTCACTCAAATACACTGTGTTTTTCTTTTCTGTACAGAAATTATCACTCCTTTTAACTAGTAGTCTTATCCCAGAGGTAATACAGTTTAAACAAAGTATTAAGGTAACCTGCTTTTGAAATCGGATAGTTATGTGCTGTTGTATTAAATATATACTACCCCACCTTTAATTGAACAGCTATCGTGTGATTTGTACTTTGCGTCCGCAATCCTACGCAACCTTGCGTGCCTTTCCTGTACTTTGTCCATGCCACGTGTACAAACGTGCGTCCGCAATTTAACAAACCACACAGTCTCTATAAATGTGAGCATTAAAAGCTACTATCGCTCACAAACACACCCCACAGTTATTCTGTATAAACCTTTAACAACTTTAACAACTAGGCCAGAACTGCATTTTGTGTTTTATAATTACACCCTTAATACACTTATTTCAAATTTATCTATATAGCAAACAAATGTATCCGATTTCACACAGGTCTAAAATGACTAGTAACCTATGGCAACAATATGTGAGAGAGTATGCAAAGTATCAGTACGCTTAGTGTATGCCTTTTGGCGCCAAAAAATTTTACACAGTTTTTTTAAATAGACTTTTTTTTTCCTGTTTACACACGGATTTTTAAATAGCTTTTTTTTTTTCTGTTTCTTCCGGGTTCTATCAGCACTTCTGTAGACTAGACAGAGCAGACGTGATCTAATTCAGCACAAAAGAGAGTTTTAAAACTCCTGCCAAAGGTTGTCTAAGCGTTTCACCTGAATCAACCTATTGTGGTTCCATCCAGTTCTGACGCTTCTGCTCCTCCGGAGGCATTGGATGCTGTGCGAGCCTTGATGATCTATGTCAAGTGGATGGCTCGGATCACAAAGACAGAATCCTTGTTCGTGCTCTATGATGCACAGAAAAAGGGTTGTCTTGCTTCAAAGCAGTCCATTGCTCGTTGGCTTAGGCTTACTATCCAACAGGCCTATGTGTCAGCAGCCTTACCTGTTCCTAAGTCTCTGAAGGCCCATTCTACAAGATTGTGGGCTCTTCCTGGGTGGCTGCCCGTAGAGTCTCAGCCTTGCAACTATGCCAAGCTGCTACCTGGTCTACAGGCTTAATACCCTGGCCAAAAAGGATACCCAGTTTGGGCAGGCAGTGCTGCAGAAGTCTCCGCACGTTCCCACCCATTCTGGAAGCTTTGGGACGTCCACATCGTACTAAGTCTCCCCAATATCCCTTATGGATGCTAGAGAAAATAAGAATTTACTTACCGATAATTCTATTTCTCGTAGTCCGTAGTGGATGCTGGGGACTCCGTAAGGACCATGGGGAATAGCGGCTCCGCAGGAGACTGAGCACAAAAGTAAAGCTTTAGAACTACCTGGTGTGCACTGGCTCCTCCCCCTATGACCCTCCTCCAAGCCTCAGTTAGGATACTGTGCCCGGACGAGCGTACACAATAAGGAAGGATTTTGAATCCCGGGTAAGACTCATACCAGCCACACCAATCACACCATATAACTTGTGATCTAAACCCAGTTAACAGCATGATAACAGAGGAGCCTCTAGAAAAGATGGCTCACTACAGCAATAACCCGATTTTTTGGTAACAATAACTATGTACCAGTATTGCAGACAATCCGCACTTGGGATGGGCGCCCAGCATCCACTACGGACTACGAGAAATAGAATTATCGGTAAGTAAATTCTTATTTTCTCTGACGTCCTAGTGGATGCTGGGGACTCCGTAAGAACCATGGGGATTATACCAAAGCTCCCAAACGGGCGGGAGAGTGCGGATGACTCTGCAGCACCAAATGAGAGAACTCCAGGTCCTCCTCAGCCAGGGTATCAAATTTGTAGAATTTTACAAACGTATTTGCTCCTGACCAAGTAGCTGCTCGGCAAAGTTGTAAAGCCGAGACCCCTCGGGCAGCCGCCCAAGATGAGCCCACCTTCCTTGTGGAATGGGCTTTTACAGATTTTGGCTGTGGCAGGCCTGCCACAGAATGTGCAAGCTGAATTGTACTACAAATCCAACGAGCAATAGTCTGCTTAGAAGCAGGAGCACCCAGCTTGTTGGGTGCATACAGAATAAACAACGAGTCAGATTTTCTGACTCCAGCCGTCCTGGAAACCTATATTTCCAGGGCCCTGACAACGTCTAGCAACTTGGAGTCCTCCAAGTCCCTAGTAGCCGCAGGCACCACAATAGGTTGATTCAGGTGAAACGCTGAAAACCACCTTAGGGAGAAACTGAGGACAAGTCCTCAATTCCGCCCTGTCCGAATGGAAAATCAGATGAGGGCTTTTACAGGATAAAGCCGCAAATTCTGACACGCACCTGGCCAGGCCAGGGCCAACAGCATGACCACTTTCCATGTGAGATATTTTAACTCCACATATTTAAGTGGTTCAAACCAATGTGACTTTTGGAACCCAAAAACTACATTTAGATCCCAAGGTGCCACTGGAGGCACAAAAGGAGGCTGTATATACAGTACCCCTTTCACAAACGTCTGAACTTCAGGGACTGAAGCTAGTTCTTTTTGGAAGAAAATTGACAGGGCCGAAATTTGAACCTTAATGGACCCCCATTTCAGGCCCATAGACACTCCTGTTTGCAGGAAATGTAGGAATCGACCTAGTTGAAAATTCCTCCGTCGGGGCCTTACTGGCCTCGCACCACGCAACATATTTTCGCCAAATGCGGTGATAATGTTTTGCGGTTATATCTTTCCTGGCTTTGATCAGGATAGGAATGACTTCATCCGGAATGCCTTTCTCCTTCAGGATCCGGCGTTCAACCACCATGCCGTCAAACGCAGCCGCGGTAAGTCTTGGAACAGACAGGGTCCTTGCTGGAGCAGGTCCCTTCTTAGAGGTAGAGGCCACGGATCCTCCGTGAACATCTCTTGAAGTTCCGGTTACCAAGTCCTTCTTGGCCAATCCGGAGCCACGAATATAGTGCTTACTCCTCTCCATCTTATAATTCTCAGTACCTTGGGTATGAGAGGCAGAGGAGGGAACACATACACTGACTGGTACACCCACTGTGTTACCAGAGCGTCTACAGCTATTGCCTGAGGGTCCCTTGACCTGGCGCAATACTTGTCGAGTTTTATAAACATGTGGAAGACTTCTGGGTGAAGTCCCCACTCTCCCGGGTGGGGGTCGTGTCTGCTGAGGAAGTCTGCTTCCCAGTTGTCCACTCCCGGAATGAATACTGCGGACAGTGCTATCACATGATTTTCCGCCCAGCGAAGAATCCTTGCAGCTTCTGCCTTGCCCTCCTGCTTCTTGTGTCACCCTGTCTGTTTACGTGACTGCCGTGATGTTGTCCGAATGGATCAACTCCGGGTGACCTTGAAGCAGAGGTCTTGCTGAGCTTAGAGCATTGTAAATGGCCCTTAGCTTCAGGATATTTATGTGAAGTGATGTCTCCAGGCTTGACCAGAAGCTCTGGAAATTCCTTCCCTGTGTGACTGCTCCCCAGCCTCGCAGGCTGGCATCCGTGGTCACCAGGACCCAGTCCTGAATGTCGAATCTGCGGCCCTCTAGAAGATGAGCACTCTGCAACCACCACAGGAGAGACACCCTTGTGCTTGGTGACAGGGTTATCCGCTGATGCATCTGAAGATGCGACCCGGACCATTTGTCCAGCAGGTCCCACTGGAAAGTTCTTGCGTGGAATCTGCCGAATGGGATTGCTTCGTAGGAAGCCACCATTTTTCCCAGAACCCTTTCATTGATGTACTGAGACTTGGCTCGGTTATAGGAGGTTCCCGACTAGCTCGGATAACTCCCTGACTTTCTCCTCCGGGAGAAACACCTTTTTCTGGACTGTGTCCAGGATCATCCCTAGGAACAGAAGACGAGTCGTCGGAATCAGCTGCGATTTTGGAATATTGAGAATCCAATCGTGCTGCCGCAACACTACCTGAGATAGTGCTACACCGACCTCCAACTGTTCCCTGGATCTTACCCTTATCAGGGAATCGTCCAAGTAAGGGATAACTAAAATTCCCTTCCTTCGAAAGAGTATCATCATTTCGGCCATTACCTTGGTAAAGACCCGGGGTGCCGTGGACCATCCATACGGCAGCGTCTGAAACTGATAGTGACAGTTCTGTACCACAAACCTGAGGTACCCTTGGTGAGAAGGGTAAATTGGGACATGAAGGTAAGCATCCTTGATGTCCCGAGACATCATGTAGTCCCCTTCTTCCAGGTTCGCAATCACTGCTCTGAGTGACTCAATCTTGAATTTGAACCTCCGTATGTAAGTGTTCAAGATTTTAGATTTTGAATCGGTCTCACCGAGCCGTCCGGCTTCGGTACCACAACAGTGTGGAATAATACCCCGTTCCCTGTTGCAGGAGTGGTACCTTGATTATCACCTGCTGGGAATACAGCTTGTGAATGGCTTCCAAAACTGCCTCCCTGTCAGAGGGAGACATCGGTAAAGCCGACTTTAGGAAACGGCGAGGGGGAGACGTCTCGAATTCCAATTTGTACCCCTGAGATATCACCTGAAGGATCCAGGGGTCTAATTGCGAGTGAGCCCACTGCGCGCTGAAATTCCTTGAGACGGGCCCCCACCGTGCCTGATTCTGCTTGTAAAGCCCCAGCGTCATACTGAGGGCTTGGCAGAGGCGGGAGAGGGCTTCTGTTCCTGGGAACTGGCTGATTTCTGCAGCCTTTTTCCTCTCCCTCTGTCACGGGGCAGAAATGAGGAACCTTTTGCCCGCTTGCCCACGAAAGGACTGCGCCTGATAATACGGCGTCTTCTTATGTTGAGAGGCGACCTGGGGTACAAACGTGGATTTCCCAGCTGTTGCCGTGGCCACCAGGTCTGAAAGACCGACCCCAAATAACTCCTCCCCTTAATAAGGCAATACTTCCAAATGCCGTTTGGAATCCGCATCACCTGACCACTGTCGTGTCCATAACCCTCTACTGGCAGAAATGGACAACGCACTTAGACTTGATGCCAGTCGGCAAATATTCCGCTGTGCATCACGCATCTATAGAAATGCATCTTTTAAATGCTCTATAGGCAATAATATACTGTCCCTATCTAGGGTATCAATATTTTCAGTCAGGGAATCCGACCACGCCAACCCAGCACTGCACATCCAGGCTGAGGCGATTGCTGGTCGCAGTATAACACCAGTATGTGTGTAAATACATTTTAGGATACCCTCCTGCTTTCTATCAGCAGGATCCTTAAGGGCGGCCATCTCAGGAGAGGGTAGAGCCCTTGTTCTTACAAGCGTGTGAGCGCTTTATCCACCCTAGGGGGTGTTTCCCAACGCACCCTAACCTCTGGCGGGAAAGGATATAATGCCAATAACATTTTAGAAATTATCAGTTGTTATCGGGGGAAACCCACGCATCATCACACACCTCATTTAATTTCTCAGATTCAGGAAAACTACAGGTAGTTTTTCCTCACCGAACATAATACCCCTTTTTGGTGGTACTCGTATTATCAGAAATGTGTAATACATTTTTCATTGCCTCAATCATGTAACGTGTGGCCCTACTGGAAGTCACATTTGTCTCTTCACCGTCGACACTGGAGTCAGTATCCGTGTCGGCGTCTATATCTGCCATCTGAGGTAACGGGCGCTTTAGAGCCCCTGACGGCCTATGAGACGTCTGGACAGGCACAAGCTGAGTAGCCGGCTGTCTCATGTCAACCACTGTCTTTTATACAGAGCTGACACTGTCACGTAATTCCTTCCAACAGTTCATCCACTCAGGTGTCGACCCCCTAGGGGGTGACATCACTATTACAGGCAATCTGCTCCGTCTCCACATCATTTTTCTCCTCATACATGTCGACACAAACGTACCGACACACAGCACACACACAGGGAATGCTCTGATAGAGGACAGGACCCCACTAGCCCTTTGGGGAGACAGAGGGAGAGTTTGCCAGCACACACCAGAGCGCTATATATATATACAGGGATAACCTTATATAAGTGTTTTTCCCCTTATAGCTGCTGTATTTTTAATACTTCGCGCAATTAGTGCCCCCCTCTCTTTTTTAACCCTTTCTGTAGTGTAGTGACTGCAGGGGAGAGCCAGGGAGCTTCCCTCCAACGGAGCTGTGAGGGAAAATGGCGCCAGTGTGCTGAGGAGATAGGCTCCGCCCCCTTCTCGGCGGCCTTATCTCCCGTTTTTCTGTGTATTCTGGCAGGGGTTAAATTCATCCATATAGCCCAGGAGCTATATGTGATGCATTTTTTTGCCATCCAAGGTGTTTTTATTGCGTCTCAGGGCGCCCCCCCCAGCGCCCTGCACCCTCAGTGACCGGAGTGTGAAGTGTGCTGAGAGCAATGGCGCACAGCTGCAGTGCTGTGCGCTACCTTGTTGAAGACAGGACGTCTTCTGCCGCCGATTTTCCGGACCTCTTCTGTCTTCTGGCTCTGTAAGGGGGCCGGCGGCGCGGCTCTGGGACCTATCCATGGCTGGGCCTGTGATCGGTCCCTCTGGAGCTAATGTCCAGTAGCCTAAGAAGCCCAATCCACTCTGCACGCAGGTGAGTTCGCTTCTTCTCCCCTTAGTCCCTCGATGCAGTGAGCCTGTTGCCAGCAGGTCTCACTGAACATAAAAAACCTAAAACTAAACTTTTCACTAAGCAGCTCAGGAGAGCCACCTAGTGTGCACCCTTCTCGTTCGGGCACAAAAATCTAACTGAGGCTTGGAGGAGGGTCATAGGGGGAGGAGCCAGTGCACACCAGGTAGTTCTATAGCTTTACTTTTGTGCCCAGTCTCCTGCGGAGCCGCTATTCCCCATGGTCCTTACGGAGTCCCCAGCATCCACTAGGACGTCAGAGAAAATAGGATTTTAATTACCTACCGGTAAATCCTTTTCTCATAGTGCATAAGGGATATTGGGTGCCCACCTCAGTGCGTTGACTTTTCTGTAGGTTCTCTTTTATGTGGTTACCTGTTCATCTGTTGCTGTTATTGTTACCAGCCATTGCTGGTTGTTTTATGTTAGTGGTGTGCTGGTATATAAATCTCACCACTCATTGTTATTATGTTCCTTCTCTCATATATGTCCTTTCTCCTTGGGGCACTGTTTTACCTATAACTGCCTGTGGGAGGGGGCATAGAGGGGAGGAGCCAACATACCCAGTGAAGAAATTTAAAGTGCACTGGCTCCTTTGGATCCCGTCTATACCCCATCGTACTAAGCCTCCCCAATATCCCTTATGGACTACGAGAAAAAGATTTACCGGTAGGTAATTAAAATACTATTTTCTTATTTCCACTTAGAGGGGTAAATTTACTAAGATTCGTAATTTCCGAAAAAAGGTCAAAGTTCAATCACGAATGACATCGACAGTGTAAAACTGCAACTTTTTGAATTGATTACGATGGATTTACTAAGCTGTCGTATTCGGGTTTTTCTTTTCTTCCGATGTCGATGTCATTCGTTTTTTTTTTACCTATTTTTACGGCAGTGATTAGCAAAACACTGCCGTTTTTTTTTACAATCAATCTCGGCCGGATCTGTGTGATCCGTGCTGGGGTTCTTATTTTTTTTTTTTTTAATTAAACAATGTAAAATCCCCCAAAAAAAATGCGTGGGGTCCCCCCTCCTAAGCATAACCAGCCTCGGGCTCTTTGAGCCGATCCTGGTTGCAGAAATATGGGGACAAAATTGACAGGTGTTCCCCCATATTTAAGCAACCAGCATCGGGCTCTGCGCCTGGTCCTGGTTCCAAAAATACGGGGGACAAAAAGAGTAGGGGTCCCCCGTATTTTTAAAACCAGCACCGGGCTCCACTAGCTGGACAGATAATGCCACAGCCGGGGGTCACTTTTATACAGTGCCCTGCGGCCGTGGCATCAAAAATCCAACTAGTCACCCCTGGCCGGGGTACCCTGGGGAAGTGGGGACCCCTTCAATCAAGGGGTCCCCCCCCCCCCAGCCACCCAAGGGCCAGGGGTGAAGCCCGAGGCTGTCCCCCCCCATCCAATGGGCTGCGGATGGGGAGGCTGATAGCCATTTGTGATAATGAAAAGATATTGTTTTTAGTAGCAGTACTACAAGTCCCAGCAAGCCTCCCCCGCATGCTGGTACTTGGAGAACCACAAGTACCAGCATGCGGCGGAAAAACGGGCCCGCTGGTACCTGTAGTACTACCACTAAAAAAATACCCAAAAAAACACAAGACACACACACCGTGAAAGTATAATTTTATTACATACATACACACATACATACATACTTACCTTATGTTCTCACGCAGGTCGGTCCTCTTCTCCAGTAGAATCCAAGGGCTACCTGTTGAAGAAATTCTACTCACCAGATCCAGTGGTCCAGGCTCCTCGGCAAATCCAGGGATAATCCACGTACTTGAATAAAACAAAAAAACGGTTGCCCGACCTCGAACTGAAAGGTGACCCATGTTTGCACATGGGTCACCTTTCCACGAATGCAAGAAACCCACTTTGCCTTCTGACTAAGTGGGTTTCTTCAGCCAATCAGGGAGTGCCACGTTGTAGCACTCTCCTGATCAGCTGTGTGCTCCTGTCCTCACTGACAGGCAGCACACGGCAGTGTTACAATGTAGCGCCTATGCGCTACATTGTAACCAATGATGGGAACTTTCTGCCCTGCGGTTGACCTAAAGTGACGTCACCGCTGAGCAGAAAGTTCCCAGCATTGGTTACAATGGAGCGCATAGGCGCTACATTGTAACACTGCCGTGTGCCGCCTGTCAGTGAGGACAGCAGCACACAGCTGATCAGGAGAGTGCTACAACGTGGCACTCCCTGATTGGCTGAAGAAACCCACTTAGACAGAAGTCAAAGTGGGTTTCTGGCATTCGTGGGAAGGTGACCCATGTGCAAACATGGGTCCCCTTTCAGTTCGTGGTCGGGACACCGTTTTTTTTTATTTATTCAAGTACGTGGATTAACCCTGGATTTGCCGAGGAGCCTGGACCCATGGATCTGGTGAGTAGAATTTCTTCAACAGGTAGCCCTTGGATTCTACTGGAGAAGAGGACCGACCTGCGTGAGAACATAAGGTAAGTATGTATGTATGTGTGTATGTATGTAATAAAATTATACTTTCACGGTGTGTGTGTCTTGTGTTTTTTTGGGTATTTTTTTAGTGGTAGTACTACAGGTACCAGCGGGCCCGTTTTTCCGCCGCATGCTGGTACTTGTGGTTCTCCAAGTACCAGCATGCGGGGGAGGCTTGCTGGGACTTGTAGTACTGCTACTAAAAACAATATCTTTTCATTATCACAAATGGCTATCAGCCTCCCCATCCGCAGCCCATTGGATGGGGGGGGACAGCCTCGGGCTTCACCCCTGGCCCTTGGGTGGCTGGGGGGGGGGGACCCCTTGATTGAAGGGGTCCCCACTCCCCCAGGGTACCCCGGCCAGGGGTGACTAGTTGGATTTTTGATGCCACGGCCGCAGGGCGCTGTATAAAAGTGACCCCCGGCTGTGGCATTATCTGTCCAGCTAGTGGAGCCCGGTGCTGGTTTTAAAAATACGGGGGACCCCTACTCTTTTTGTCCCCCGTATTTTTGGGACCAGGACCAGGCGCAGAGCCCGATGCTGGTTGCTTAAATATGGGGGAACCCCTGTCATTTTTGTCCCCACATTTCTGCAACCAGGATCGGCTCAAAGAGCCTGAGGCTGGTTATGCTTAGGAGGGGGGACCCCACGCAATTTTTTTGGCAAAAATAAGCACTTTCCCACCCCTTCCCACTGATATACATGCACGGATCTCATGGATCCCTGCATGCATCTCAAATCACGGAAAAAAAAAGCAGGTCTGTTTTTTTTAGGACTTTTTTACGAGTTGTAATTTTTCACGGCAGTGTTTTGTGTTTTTTTGCTTTGCACTTCTTAGTAAATGACCGAGATTCATATCTAAACAGGCGTAATTTGACCGATGGTGTATTCATTCGTAATTTTTTACCTGAACTAGCAAAAAATTACGAATGCCCTCATCACTGCCGTGATTAGTGTTTAGTAAATGACCGAGATTAACCGAGATGACACTTTGAAGAAAAAACGGCATCTCGGTCAAAATCGGGAGCTTAGTAAATATACCCCATAGTGTCAATAAGAAATTAAGTATTACCCAAATGTATTAAAAATTACATCCAGGGACAGTAATAGTGTTATGAGTCGCTGCTGCGGCTCATTTCTGTCTGTATTCTGGCTGTCTCCTAGCATCTAGGATGCTGGCTGTCACGTTCAGCAGCCCACCTGTTTGGAATAACTAATTAACTGACTCCAGTCTGATGACTCCTGTGATTGGTCTTTCTCCCTTTCATTATGGATTCTGACCAGTTCCTGTGGCCGGTGATATTCCCTAGTACTCTTTACAGTTCCCAGTCTCCCAGTCTGTTCCTGTGTCCTGCCATTGTCACAATGGTGCCCTGCCATTGTGTATCTGCATTCCTGCATCCTGCCTCAGTTCTCTGTGTGCTGTCCCTGCCAATCCTGCACCTTTGCCCTGTTGGAACCTGCCCTGTACCTGCTATCCTGTGTCATTGTCTTGCCGTGACCCTCCAGTTACCCTCATGTTGGTAACTGATTCAGATCCAGGCTCCTCTCAAGTCTCTGTGAATATATCCTTCCAGTCCTAGTACCATGCATATCCAGCCTGTGTGCCTGTGGATGTCTTCTGCAATAAAGTCACTCCAGCCGTGTCTGTAAGTCACAAGCCTGCAGCATATCCAGTACTCAAGCTACATATTACCCTCTGTGTGTTATTGCAATATGCAGCCTGGACACAGTTCATCTAGCAAGTCTCTCTGCAACTTAGTTAATGCTGGCAGCACTCTGTTTCCAATCAGTACACACTCAGCACCTGATTGTTACATCAGTTAACTTCTACCTGGTTACGTTTCCCACTTAGTTGTGCACTAAGGGAACAGTGAGGGGCTGTTATTGGCAGAAGACACTCTCACCGGCTCTAGGGGTCTCACACACGTAGTGCTGGAGTTCCCTAACAAATAAGAGCCCATCCCTGCAATGTGTAGGAATTAAAGTGATCGCTAATGCAACTATTTTCTTCCTGGTTCGGGTGCGGGTTGTGCTCCTGCGCATGCATGTTCATCAGACCACACATGCAAATGGCCACTGCCAGGGTGGAATCTAAAAGAAATGTTGCATGCCATCTTCACATAACATTAGTTACTGTGGCCAAGTTTCGGAATGCTTTGCATTACCGAGTTTTGTATATTCATCATGTTAGCAGCCCCCATAGAAACCTATATGTACTTTTACAGTTGAAAATGAAAGACTATGGTACTTCCTAGCTACTTGCCCAAAAGATAAATATTGACTGTGAATTTCATTGTCAGACACTCCAGTTGTAACTAAAACATACTTGCTTACTCATTTGGATCTTCCAGGAGACTCCCAAAAATCGGATGGCGCTCTTGGCAACCCAGAAGAGTGGACAAGTCTCCAGGAGCTGTCCGCAGCTGCCGACTTCCTGGGTGAAGTGGGTGGTCCGGGCAGTCGATAATGAGATTCTCTCTGAATCATGTCATTGTGTCCCAGCCCCTGGCAATCACGGCATTGTATAGAAGGAGGCAGGGCCACAGTGACATATTCACACCCACTATGTCTCTGTTCCATCCACTTCTGATGTGCCATTCCCCCACAGTGCCAACCTCGCCCGATGGGTGTAGCCCAAAGGTTGGCATGTATGAACTAAATGAACCACAATCCAACCACTACCCTAAAATGAAATGTACAGTATCTAAGAGCACAAAGCAATCATACAGTAATACATTCTATTATACAGAGTAAAATTTGTGATATCCATATACAGGCAAACTTTTGGAATGATGTAGCGGACAAACAAATATTCGCCCTGATTCAGCATGAAACGCTGAAATGTTGAAATCGCTATATGGTGATTTCTGCACTTCTGTGCATGCGCGCATGCTGCTGCGCGGATGTTTGAGGATTGCTATCGCAGTCTAAGTGCTGGTGGGGGTGGTGATGGGGCGGCGTTGCAGCATTTTGTGGGCGTCGATGCAGCGTTGGGAGTGCACAGTCTGGACAGCAGAGGCGTGTCCGGACTGTTTGTGGAGGGGGGGGCCGCGGCAGCTGTGTAACGTCGCACACAGCCGCTGCTAACAAAAACACGGTGGCCCTGGCGACGCTGAGAAGACAGGAGGCTACCCTAAAGATGCGAGTGCTTTGCTGTTTAGCAAAGTATTTTTATGGGAGGGGGAACCAAGCATGAGTGGTGGCCTTGCCCTGTGCGTGGGCGGCCCCAGCATGCTAGTGGAAGCAGTTGTAGTTTTGAGAATTTTCCCAATAACTACAATTCATGCTGAATTAGGCCCATTGTCACTACTGGATTGTAAGAGCTCTAAAAGACAAATACTGAATGAATGTGAATTTGTTTTCCAGATACTCCAGTTGAATCAACAAGAAATCCTAAAATGTCAACAGCACAACTACTACCGGAAAATGAAAGTACAGCATCTAACAGCACGAAGGGACCAGATAGTAATTTATCCTCTGTACAGACTTCAACTTCTGTTTCTACTAGTGCTATTAATGGAACAACATATGGTGCTTTTAGTACATCTAGTCCAGCCTCCTCCACCGCACCAACTGCTACTAATCTGTCTATGTTACCCAACTTGCCACCACTTACTAGTGCAACTTCTGTCCAATCCAGCTCACCATCACCAACTAATACTTCTGTCATATCCAGCTCACCATCACTAACTAATACCACTTCTGTCATATCCAGCTCACCATCACTGAATCTTACCACTTCTGTCAAATCAAGCTCGCCATCCCTGACTAATACTACTTCTGTCAAATCCAGCTCACCATCACCGACTAATACCACTTCTGTCATATCCAGCTCACCATCACTGAATCTTACCACTTCTGTCCAATCCAGCTCACCATCACCGACTAATACCACTTCTGTCAAATCCAGCTCACCATCACTGAGTGGTACCACTTCTATCAAATCCAGCTCACCATCACTGAGTGGTACCACTTCTATCAAATCCAGCTCACTATCACTGAGTGGTACCACTGCTGTCAAAACCAGCTCACCATCTACTGTCACTAGTACAACTAATAATGATAAGTCCTCATCCATTTCATCCTCTGCTCCCAATATGGTGACGGAAACTTCAGTATCACAGACAGGAATCACAGACCTCACTACTTCTGAATCCAGCAATAAACCATCACCAGCAGCCACAGGTAAGGTGCTCGGGAGAACCAAAGTTTTTAGCCTATAAAGTTTTAAAATTCTTTTAAACCTTAACAACAATAACTGACTTTAAAAATAAAGAATTTACATATTGGGGGTCATTCCGAGTTGTTCGCTCGCAAGCTGCTTTTAGCAGCTTTGCACACGCTAAGCCGCCGCCTACTGGGAGTGAATCTTAGCTTATCAAAATTGCGAACGAAAGATTATCAATATTGCGAAAAGACTTCTCTGTGCAGTTTCTGAGTAGCTCGAGACTTACTCTGACAGTGCGATCAGTTCAGTGCTTGTCGTTCCTGGTTTGACGTCACAAACACACCCAGCGTTCGCCCAGACACTCCTCTGTTTCTCCAGCCACTCCCACGTTTTTCCCAGAAACTGTAGCGTTTTTTCACACACTCCCATAAAACGGCCAGTTTCCGCCCAGAAACACCCACTTCCTGTCAATCACATTACAATCACCAGAACGAAGAAAAAACCTCGTAATGCCGTGAGTAAAAAATTCCTAACTGCATAGCAAATTTACTTGGCGCAGTCGCACTGCGGACATTGCGCATGCGCATTAGCGACTAATCGCTCCGTTGCGAGAAAATATAACGAGCGAACAACTCGGAATGACCCCCATTGTACAGTACTGTGCAAAAGTTACAGGAATGTGTGTAAAAAATGTGGCAAAGTAAGAATGCTTTTAAATATAGAAGTGGTAATAGTTTATGTTTATCACATAACACAATGTAAAGTGAATGAACAGAAGAGAAATCTAAATCAAATCAATATTTGGTGTGACCACCCTGTGCCTCAATTCTTCTAGGTACACTTGCACAGTTTTTGAAGGAACTTAGCAGGGAGGTTGTTCCAAACATCTTGGAGAACTAACCACAGATCTTCTGTGGATGTTGGCTTGCTCAAATCCATTCATGTAATCCCAGACAGACTCAATGATCAATTCCAGGACTCTTTGTTCTTTTTTTTACGCTGCAGATAGTTCTTAATGACAGTTTGGGGTCACTGTCTTGCTGCAGAATAAATTTGGAGCCAATCAGATGTAGAGATGAGCGGGTTCGGTTCCTCGGAATCCGAACCCCCCCCGAACTTCAGCCTTTTTACACGGGTCCGAGGCAGACTCGGATCTTCCCGCCTTGCTCGGCTAACCCGAGCGGGCCCGAACGTCATCATCCCGCTGTCGGATTCTCGCGAGGCTCGTATTCTATCGCGAGACTCGGATTCTATATAAGGAGCCGCGCGTCGCCGCCATTTTCACACGTGCATTGAGATTGATAGGGAGAGGACGTGGCTGGCGTCCTCTCCGTTTATAGTTACTGTTAGTAGTTAGTTGATCTGATTGCTGCTTAGCTTATTGTGGGGAGGATTGGGGAGAGCTGTTAGGAGGAGTACAGTCAGTGCAGAGTTTTGCTAGTTTTTTTTAATCCGTTCTCTGCCTGAAAAAAACGCTCCATACCATATCTGTGCTCAGCCTCAGTGTGCTGCATGATATATCTAATCTATGTATATCTGACTGTGCTGAGTGCTCACTGCTCACACAGCTGAATTGTGGGGGAGACTGGGGTGCAGTTATAGCAGGAGTACAGTGCACACTTTTGCTGCCAGTGTGACTGACCAGTGACCACCAGTATATTGTCTGCCTGAAAAAGTTAAACACTCCTGTGGTGTTTTTTTTTTTTATTCTATAAACGCATTCTGCTGACAGTGTCCAGCAGGTCCGTCATTCATTATATTATATAAATATTTACCTGCAGTAGTGTTATATTTTTTTTGTTCATCTCTATCATCTTTATCATCTCTATATTAGCAGACGCAGTACGGTAGTCCACGGCTGTGGCTACCTCTGTGTCGTCAGTGCTCGTCCATAATTGTATACCTACCTGTGGTGGGTTTTTTTTTTCTATCTTCTTCATACTAGTAGTTTAGGAGTCTGCTGACAGTGTCCAGCAGGTCCGTCATTATATTATATATACCTGCAGTAGTGATATATATATATTTTTTATATCATTATCATCTCTATACTAGCAGACGCAGTACGATAGTCCACGGCTGTAGCTACCTCTGTGTCGTCAGTGCTCGTCCATAATTGTATACCTACCTGTGGTGGGGTTTTTTTTTCTATCTTCTTCATACTAGTAGTTTAGGAGTCTGCTGACAGTGTCCAGCAGGTCCGTCATTATATTATATATACCTGCAGTAGTGATGTATATATATTTTTTATATCATTATCATCTCTATACTAGCAGACGCAGTACGGTAGTCCACGGCTGTAGCTACCTCTGTGTCGTCAGTCACTCGTCATCCATAAGTATACTAGTATCCATCCATCTCCATTGTTTACCTGAGGTGCCTTTTAGTTGTGCCTATTAAAATATGGAGAACAAAAATGTTGAGGTTCCAAAAATAGGGAAAGATCAAGATCCACTTCCACCTCGTACTGAAGCTGCTGCCACTAGTCATGGCTGAGACGATGAAATTCCATCAACGTCGTCTGCCAAGGCCGATGCCCAATGTCATAGTACAGAGCATGTAAAATCCAAAACACAAAATATCAGTAAAAAAAGGACTCAAAAATCTAAAATAAAATCGTCGGAGGAGAAGCGTAAACTTGCCAATATGCCATTTACCACACGGAGTGGCAAGGAACGGCTGAGGCCCTGGCCTATGTTCAAGGCTAGTGGTTCAGCTTCACATGAGGATGGAAGCACTCAGCCTCTTGCTAGAAAAATGAAAAGACTTAAGCTGGCAAAAGCACAGCAAAGAACTGTGCGTTCTTCGAAATCACAAATCCACAAGGAGAGTCCAATTGTGTCGGTTGCGATGCCTGACCTTCCCAACACTGGACGTGAAGAGCATGCGCCTTCCACCATTTGCACGCCCCCTGCAAGTGCTGGAAGGAGCACCCGCAGTCCAGTTCCTGATAGTCAGATTGAAGATGTCAGTGTTGAAGTACACCAGGATGAGGAGGATATGGGTGTTGCTGGCGCTGGGGAGGAAATTGACAAGGAGTATTCTGATGGTGAGGTGGTTTGTTTAAGTCAGGCACCCGGGGAGACACCTGTTGTCCGTGGGAGGAATATGGCCATTGACATGCCTGGTGAAAATACCAAAAAAATCAGCTCTTCGGTGTGGAAGTATTTCAACAGAAATGCGGACAACATTTGTCAAGCCGTGTGTTGCCTTTGTCAAGCTGTAATAAGTAGGGGTAAGGACGTTAACCACCTCGGAACATCCTCCCTTATACGTCACCTGCAGCGCATTCATCATAAGTCAGTGACAAGTTCAAAAACTTTGGGCGACAGCGGAAGCAGTCCACTGACCAGTAAATCCCTTCCTCTTGTAACCAAGCTCACGCAAACCACCCCACCAACTCCCTCAGTGTCAATTTCCTCCTTCCCCAGGAATGCCAATAGTCCTGCAGGCCATGTCACTGGCAATTCTGACGAGTCCTCTCCTGCCTGGGATTCCTCCGATGCATCCTTGCGTGTAACGCCTACTGCTGCTGGCGCTGCTGTTGTTGCTGCTGGGAGTCGATGGTCATCCCAGAGGGGAAGTCGTAAGACCACTTTTACTACTTCCACCAAGCAATTGACTGTCCAACAGTCCTTTGCGAGGAAGATGAAATATCACAGCAGTCATCCTGCTGCAAAGCGGATAACTGAGGCCTTGGCATCCTGGGCGGTGAGAAACGTGGTTCCGGTATCCATCATTACTGCAGAGCCAACTATAGATTTGTTTGAGGTACTGTGTCCCCGGTACCAAATACCATCTAGGTTCCATTTCTCTAGGCAGGCGATACCGAAAATGTACACAGACCTCAGAAAAAGACTCACCAGTGTCCTAAAAAATGCAGTTGTACCCAATGTCCACTTAACCACGGACATGTGGACAAGTGGAGCAGGGCAGACTGAGGACTATATGACTGTGACAGCCCACTGGGTAGATGTATTGACTCCCGCCACAAGAACAGCAGCGGCGGCACCAGTAGCAGCATCTCGCAAACGCCAACTCTTTCCTAGGCAGGCTACGCTTTGTATCACCGCTTTCCAGAATACGCACACAGCTAAAAACCTCTTACGGCAACTGAGGAAGATCATCGCAGAATGGCTTACCCCAATTGGACTCTCCTGTGGATTTGTGGCATCGGACAACGCCAGCAATATTGTGTGTGCATTAAATATGGGCAAATTCCAGCACGTCCCATGTTTTGCACATACCTTGAAGTTGGTGGTGCAGAATTATTTAAAAAACGAGAGGGGCGTGCAAGAGATGCTGTCGGTGGCCAGAAGAATTGCGGGACACTTTCGGCGTACAGGCACCACGTACAGAAGACTGGAGCAACACCAAAAACGCCTGAACCTGCCCTGCCATCATCTGAAGCAAGAAGTGGTAACGAGGTGGAATTCAACCCTCTATATGCTTCAGAGGTTGGAGGAGCAGCAAAAGGCCATTCAAGCCTATACAACTGAGCACGATATAGGAGGTGGAATGCACCTGTCTCAAGCGCAGTGGAGAATGATTTCAACGTTGTGCAAGGTTCTGCAACCTTTTGAACTTGCCACACGTGAAGTCAGTTCAGACACTGCCAGCCTGAGTCAGGTCATTCCCCTCATCAGGCTTTTGCAGAAGAAGCTGGAGACATTGAAGGAGGAGCTAACACTGAGCGATTCCGCTAGGCATGTGGGACTTGTGGATGGAGCCCTTAATTCGCTTAACAAGGATTCACGGGTGGTCAATCTGTTGAAATCAGAGCACTACATTTTGGCCACCGTGCTCGATCCTAGATTTAAAACCTACGTTGTATCTCTCTTTCCGGCAGACACAAGTCTGCTGGGGTTCAAAGAACTGCTGGTGACAAAATTGTCAAGTCAAGCGGAACGCGACCTGTCAACATCTCCTCCTTCACATTCTCCCGCAACTGGGGGTGCGAGGAAAAGGCTCAGAATTACGAGCCCACCCGCTGGCGGTGATGCAGGGCAGTCTGGAGCGACTGCTGATGCTGACATCTGGTCCGGACTAAGGGACCTGACAACGATTACGGACATGTCGTCTACTGTCACTGCATATGATTCTCTCACCATTGAAAGAATGGTGGAGGATTATATGAGTGACCGCATCCAAGTAGGCACGTCAGACAGTCCGTACGTATACTGGCAGGAAAAAGAGGCAATTTGGAGGCCCTTGCACAAACTGGCTTTATTCTACCTAAGTTGCCCTCCCACAAGTGTGTACTCCGAAAGAGTGTTTAGTGCCGCCGCTCACCTTGTCAGCAATCGGCGTACGAGGTTACTTCCAGAAAATGTGGAGAAGATGATGTTCATTAAAATGAATTATAATCAATTCCTCCATGGAGACATTCACCAGCAGCAATTGCCTCCACAAAGTACACAGGGAGCTGTGATGGTGGATTCCAGTGGGGACGAATTGATAATCTGTGAGGAGGGGGATGTACACGGTGATGAATCGGAGGATGATGATGAGGTGGACATCTTGCCTCTGTAGAGCCAGTTTGTGCAAGGAGAGATTAATTGCTTCTTTTTTGGTGGGGGTCCAAACCAACCCGTCATTTCAGTCACAGTCGTGTGGCAGACCCTGTCACTGAAATGATGGGTTGGTTAAAGTGTGCATGTCCTGTTTATACAACATAAGGGTGGGTGGGAGGGCCCAAGGACAATTCCATCTTGCACCTCTTTTTTCTTTCATTTTTCTTTGCGTCATGTGCTGTTTGGGGAGTGTTTTTTGGAAGGGCCATCCTGCGTGACACTGCAGTGCCACTCCTAGATGGGCCCGGTGTTTGTGTCGGCCACTAGGGTCGCTGAGCTTAGTCACACAGCTACCTCATTGCGCCTCTTTTTTTCTTTGCGTCATGTGCTGTTTGGGGAGTGTTTTTTGGAAGGGCCATCCTGCGTGACACTGCAGTGCCACTCCTAGATGGGCCAGGTGTTTGTGTCGGCCACTTGGGTCGCTGAGCTTAGTCATCCAGCGACCTCGGTGCAAATTTTAGGACTAAAAATAATATTGTGAGGTGTGAGGTGTTCAGAATAGACTGAAAATGAGTGGAAAGTATGGTTATTGAGGTTAATAATGCTTTGGGATCAAAATGACCCCCAAATTCTATGATTTAAGCTGTTTTTTAGGGTTTTTTGAAAAAAACACCCGAATCCAAAACACACCCGAATCCGACAAAAAAAAATTCGGTGAGGTTTAGCCAAAACGCGTTCGAACCCAAAACACGGCCACGGAACCGAACCCAAAACCAAAACACAAAACCCGAAAAATTTCCGGTGCACATCTCTAATCAGATGCCTCCCTGATGATATAGCATGATCGATAAGTACCTGCCCGTATTTCTCAGCATTGAGGATACCATTGATCCTGACCAAATCCCCAATTCCATTTGCTGAAATGCAGCCCCAAACTTGCAAGGAACCTCCACCATGATTCACTGTTGCCTGCAGACACTCATTATTGTATCGTCCTCCAGCCCTTCGGCAAACAAACTGCCATCTGTTACAGCTAAACATTTCACATTTTTTCTCATCAGTCCAGAGCACCTGCAGCCATTTTTCTTCACCCCAGTTCCTATGTTTTTGTGCGTAGTTGAGTCACTTGGTCTTGTTTCCACGTCGAAGGTATAACTTTTGGGCCACAATTCTTCCATGAAGACCACTTCTGGCCAGACTTCTCTGAACAGTAGATAGGTGTACCTGGGTCCCACTGGTTACTTCCAGATCTGAGCTGATGGCACTGCTGAACATCTTCCAATTTCGAAGAGAAGTCAGCATGATGTGTATTCCATCTGATGCACTAAGTGTCCTTGGCCGACCACTGCATCTACGGTCCTCAACGTCGCCTGCTTCTTCATGCTTCCTCAAAAGAGCTCGAACAGCGCATATTGAAACCCCAGTCTGCTTTGAAATCTTTGTCTGGGAGAGACTTTGCTGATGCAGTATAACTACCTTGTTACCTTGTCTTTTTTGCTGTGCTCAGTCTTACCAGGGTGTATGGCCTGTGACATGAAACTGACTTCCACAGCCTCCCCTTTGTAGTACCTCACCCAAGTTTAAGCCCCCTACCCAGCTGTTTCTGTTTCAGTTAATGACTGTTTTTCAACCTACATATGAAAATGATCATTATCACCTGTTGGTATGGTTAGTTACACCTGACTATAATTCCACAAAATCCCAAACTTTATGCAAGGATGCCTAGCAGGGGACGTAATTATGTGACCGGCTGTCAGGAGACCGCCGGTCACAACACCTCCCCCTGCATACTGCCCCATGAGAATCCCAACAGTCGGCATGCCGACTAGCAGGGACTATTCCCACTTGTGGGTGTCCACGACACCCATAGAGTGGGAATAGAACCTGTGACAACCTTGTGCTCGCCCCCCCCCCCCCTCCCCCCTTTGTCGACATTCCACTGCTGGGATACAGGTTGAGGTATGCTGCCCGGTGGTTTCCTGACCGCCAGTCACGCATACCCAGCCCCCTAGAAGAATTGATGCTGTTTTGTAGGCAAATGGTGAACCCATCAGATATGGATTTATTTTACATTTCTCTACTGTTCATTCACTTTGCATTTTGTTAATTGATAAAAATAAACTATTAACACTTCTATTTTTGAAAGCATTCTTACTTTGAAGACTTTTTTCACACCTGCCCAAAACTTTTGCACAATTTTGTAAAAGGATAATAAACTACAGATTCCTGTATAAAGCCAGAAAATACAAGACAAAATCTGTATTCCACAGTTGTGGGTGAGAGCAATCGGTCAGATTATTTCTGTGTTGCCTATTATTGTTTCATGTAGATCATATACAAACTGTAATATTTAATACATAAATATAATGTAGTTAAACAAAGAGCCTAATTTAAAAAAAAACAACCTGTACTATGATCTAGTAATGGTATACTATGGGAGGAATTCAATTGCCAGCGAAGGGGGCAAGTTGTCATTGCCGCGGTGTTTAAAAGCTGACAACGGCAGCCTGACTGGCTCCCTTTGTCTGGCCGATTCACACACCTTTTTTTCCAAAAGTGCTGGAACCCTATGAGGCAGTGAGCACTTTTGTGCAAGATCCCCACCGCCGTAAAGTGCGGCAGTGTCGGGTGGATTCACTGGACGAATTTGTCCGGCACATAATTGAATTTGCACCTATGTACGAAACATCTGTATTGTTTATGGCAACTGTGTATGGCAATACATGCTGCTGGTAATACTGTACATAAATAATGTCTCGGATGCTGTTCATATCATCTAAATTAAAGCACTGTTGCATCAGGAGCCTAGGGCTGCTTTAGGGTGTACAGTATGTCATCAGAAAAAGATAAGAAATATGAAATATCCCATTGATGTAGTCACCAGAAGACATAGAGGGACTGATGCAGATGTTGCTGCCTCTTTTGCCACAGTCATGTTGACGTCTTTATGCTAATGTCACTACAAAGCCCTTCCCTGGTATACATCCGGTGTACATCCATGCATCTGAATGTGCAAGGACTGAGATGTCCATTGTCAGTGTCCATACACGCTGTGTGCACCTTGGTGCAGCATTTCTGTTGCACCATCAAAACTTACACTAACCCTATTGCAGTCGTTGAAATCTCCGTACACAACCACTTTCTGCAACATTCCCGCCACACGCCTGCTTTCTGTGCGTCTTTTTACTCCAGGCCCTGTTACCTCCCAGTCAGCATCCAGGAATGCCCCTTACATTACTGCTACGACGCTTCCAATTATGTACTATAACTGTACATAGAAAATTAGGATGCATGTGCGGTGCGGCTCAGAAGCATGCACAGTGAATAAACATCTGCCATTTGAGTGAATATTGGTGTAGCAGATCTTTTACCAGGATGAAAATAATAAATTAGAACAGTAAAACTGAAATTAGGAATGGCCATTGACCATGGATGGTTAGTAACCATCAGTGGTATGGTTGTCCTGGTGGACAACGGTTTTGCCATCAATGGCTGAGGTCCAATGGCTCCCTGCCATAAATGCAGAGAGCATGGCCAAGGTTTTTTTTTATACACACACCCCAGATGCCCTGCATAACCATCCTTCCCTCATGAACCCAGGGTCCCACCTCCCACTAAGTCAGAGCTGCTGCCTGCACCCTGTGTGCTACGACCATCTAAGGTGCAAACAATTGTTTCCTGACAATCCATGTAAAACACTGATTGCACCATTCATGGTGACTATAAATGGTGGAACCTTCCATGGCCATCCCTTACTGAAATGGACCTCCCTTTCCTCAGTGATCAGACTTCCTTGCATTGTCACCTACTGTTGCAAACTAGTAATGCAAAGGCCTTTTTCTTTTCTTCATGTGCTTATGTTATGTTGGCCCATTGTATGGCTTGGTGTATCAAGATGGCAGTGAGGTGACTGTGGAGAAGTAAACTTAGAGTTACTGCAGGAATGAGATGGAGGATCAGAGTTCCTTATCGAACGTGGAATAGGTGCAGATATGGAAAATACAAACGTTAGAAACAATTTTAAAATTAGTTTTAGAGGGTATAAAGGGCCAAATGTATTTTCTAGCTAAACATAATGGTCTGATTCACAGCTGCACATAATGCCAATGCTAATGTATTTGAGCGACGTTTTGATACTGCGCGTGTGAAAATCCCTAAAATCTCCTTTGACACATCTGTTACACAGAGTGTGCACACAAAAGTGCTGTTGTGATCAAGACACACAGTATCAGAAATGTCTTGGAAAAGTGATGGGCATTCCTAGGCGGTTACTGGGAGGTGGGTGGTGCAAGTTTCGATGGTGTAACTAACTGATGAATCTAAACATGGATGCTCAAAGTGGACATCTCAGTCCTTGCACATTCGGATACATAGATGGACACTAGGGATGGACTTTGTATTACATTTACATAAAATTGCAGGCATGTGACTGCCAATAGACGCAGTCATAGCCGCTTCTGAATCCACTTCTGAGTCACTTACTCACAGGTGGTAGAAGATGGGCACTGGTTATATTTGGCACTGAACTCACTGGGAGAGGCAGTGGGTGGCATCAGGAGAGGCAGTGGGTTACTGGGAAGGCAGTTGGTGACAGAGAGAGGCAGTGGGTGACAGAAATAGGGCAATGGGTAACAAGTAGAGGAAGTGGGTAACAGCGCGAGAGGCAGTGGGTAACAGCGGGAGAGGCAGTGGGTTCCTGGGATGGCAGTGGGTGACAGACAGGGGCAGTGGGTGATGGGGAGAGGCAGAGGGTGACAAGGAGAGGTAGCAGTGGGTGACAGGGAAAGGTAGAGAGTGACAGCAGGAGCTAGTCAGTGACAGCAGGAGGCTTATGGTGTCAGTGGGTGACAGCAGGAGACAGGGGGAAGCAGGGAGTGACAGGGGGAGTCAATGGGTGACAGAGGCAATAAGTGACAGGGAGAGGAAGTGGGTGACAGCAGGAGACAGTGAGTGACAGGGAAAGTCAGTAGCTGGCAGTAAGTGACAGGTAGAGGTAGTGGGTGACAGCAGGAGGCAGTGGGTGATAGGTGAGGCAGTAAGTGACAGGAAGAGTCAGTGGCTGGCAGTGGGTGCAAGAGAGAGGCAGTGGATAACAGTAGGAGCTAGTGGATGATGGAGAGGCAGTGGATGACTGGGTGAGGCAGTGGGTTACTGGGAGATGCGAGAGTGACAGTGGGAGGCAGAGAGTGATTGGAGAATTGTGCTCCCTCCTATTTTAAGTATTCATAGTATTTTCCATGTCACACCTAGTACAAGGACATCCGTGGGTACCTATTGGACAAATATGTATCTTTGGCCAAGAAAGGTAGACACGTATATTTTCAGAGATTTTACTCAGTAAGAATATCATATCCATTCTATAACTGAACATGTTGTTCTATAACTATAACTCTTTATAACACGAGCAAAAATATATGTTTAATTATTTTACATTTTATATATATTTTTTAAAGTTAAATACTGTACATTACATACCATAGCAAGCCAATTGCACAGAATATATCAATCATATGAGTTAGTGAAAAATTAAAACGCCATTGTATCTACCCTTTCAGAAAAAAGTGTGCAAACCTATTTAATTTTATTTTTTACACTATTTGGGTGACACCTTTTGCTCCCTTGTAATTCACAACAAAAGGAAAACTAACAAAGTGGATAATAGCAGTTAGCCCGGATCCACTGCATATAAATGAATGCACCTATCTTGCTAGTAGATTGTGTACCTATTTAACAATTCAAAAGCGAACAATTCACCTTTCAGGTATTCAGAATATTTTCCATGTTACACCTAGGAAAATATGTCTCTGTCAGACATAAACATGAAAACATAAACACGCAAAATAGTGTACATTTGTAAAATGAAATATTGAATAATAGAACTGAGGTTGCTCACCTTGAATAGTTGAGATAATCACCTTCAAATCTCAACAACACCTGCACAGTGCTCACCACAGTGTTTTCTGGTCACAATTTAAGATGACTGTAGCCTATGAGCCTCTTCATCATCGCTACTGTAGTTTCTGTATGTTTAATGTGATGGGCCTATTCATTATTGAGGGTCTAATAGGGCTGCCTAGTATTCAGCAAACTCTGAAAACTGCAGATGTTGCTGGTTTCCAGAGCTGGCTCCTTTCTATGGAAAGGAGATCTGGGGTTGTGAAGAGGGATCTGAGTGGAACTCTTTGTCACCTCCACATTGCCCAATTTTTGGCTGTGTGCATGCATGACCTCAGCCAGGTTGTCTCTGATAAGTACCACTGCTACTTTTGTAGGGGATCCCAGGGACAGCTGCTTTTCCAAGAAGCTGTTCCCACGCTGCAGCAATTATGAATTTCTCCAGTATTTTTGTATCCACCACCACAACTCACAGTGAGTTGGATAGTTAACCCTTTCATGCATGAATTATAATAACCCAATGCAAGATTTTAATTTTTTTTATCTATTAGTCTTCAGGGTTTATAAAAACACAAAAAGGTTTTTTTTTAACTATAAAGTAAAAATGTTACACACATGTCTACTTGAGTGGACATTATGCATCTGCAACATAAAAAATTGCCCTATTATCATGGAACAGTATTTTAACAATGAAAGTTTGTTTTTATTGTTCTTGCAAAAAACTAAGGTAAAATAAAACAAAAACAATAACAAATGTATGGTATGGCTCCAATTTGTTCTTATAATTTTTTACAGAAACAAAAAAATCCTCTAAGTTGAAAGCAATACATTTTTTATGCATATTAATAAGCCTTACATGGAGTATGGATCTTTGTATTGCATGATGTCCACTCAAGTGGACATATGATTTATGGGAAAAATTTTTTTTTGAGTGTTAAAACATCTACCATATTAGGCCCTAAACATTACTTTCCTTTTATTTTTTTTAACCTGATCTGATATCTTTGATTAAAAATATTTGACAAAAATCCCGAAGTGGTCGGTGCTGTGAAATTTTCTCAGCCATTTTGTTTTTGTAGGAATTTAAATTTGCCACTAGGTGCATACCTTCTAAGTTTGGTAGATGTCCAAAGGAGAGGACACCATGCACTGGTGATTTCAAAAGAAAGTTTCTACATGACATTAAGGGGTCTATGTACTAAGCCATGGGGAGAGATAAAGCGGATGGAGATAAAGTACCAGCCAGTCAGCTCCTAACTGCCATGTTACAGGCTGTGTTTGAAAAATGACAGGAGCTGATTGGCTGGTTATTTATCTCTGTCTACTTTATCTCTCTCCAAGGCTTAGTATATAGACCCCTATGTCTTTATAAACATCTGTCCACTGTAGTGGCCTCTATGCATGAAAGGGTTAATTATCATGGGGTCGGATTGCCTCTGATGATGAATAGGACCCTCAATTTGGAATCTAGGCGACATGATGCAGAAAAGCTTCCACTGATTGATTTATCACTGCGTTTATCACTCTTTGGCAGTTTGAGTACATACAAATACACTTTATCACAGCAATACACACTACACATTTATTATTTTGTGGTTATGTACTCTTCTGTGACAGCAAAATGTCTGCATGAGGCACTTCCCAAAAATAGAATTGAGGTACTTGCCTGTCTATGTCATTGCCATGTTGATGACATTGTCATATTTTCACCAGAGTAATGTGTTAACTGTCCACATATTTTGTTTTTTGTTTTTTAAATTATCATTATTACTGTAATTTCTTTCCGTTCATTTTCACATACAAAGTCAATATTGTTACCAAAAAGTAATTTTTACCTGTATTAGCGGTCATAACCATTAGTGCATAAAATATGGTCAAAATAACTATATACTCAAATCGTTGGCGGGATTTAATGGTGTCCGAGATCGCCAGAGATGCGGGATGCCGGACGATTTCTCACTTTTTTTTAAAGGGGCAATCACTTACAAGGCATGGCTTTGCCTTGTAAGTGACTGTCCCTTTTTTCAAAAATGACCAAGATCGGCCGGCAACCCACACCTCGGATTCCATTAAATCCCGCTATTGGTGTCTGTTTTATTTATGTATTGCATATCTGCCATTATTTTTATTCCCTCTAATTATTTCTTAGTCACTTTCTATGTTGTCCAAATGAGCGTAACAGTCACAGGAACACAAGGGAGCATTAATGGAGAGCAGGCCTTCACCCTCATGAAAAACATGGTAAGACTTGAACTCTTATTATAAACAGATACACTGCAATAACTGAATGTGCAAAATCAAATCAAATAATGTAAATCAAGGACCTATCTTCACGTGTCAGATGTTTTAGCCAGATCATTGCAGTGGCATAAAAGTTTGGCGTCAAAGGTGGTTTTAGATCTGTAATAAGGGTAGAATTAAGACAACAAAACTGAAATGCTGTGAATGGGATATCGTTGGCCGAGCACTATCGGGAAGTAAAAGAGTTTGCGTGAAACTTGAATTGACCAGTATCACTCTATTTATATCATCCATGATAATTGTGTCCTACATGTTAATCTGAGTTCCTCATATTCCTAACAATATCACAAACAGGCCGTGTTATTTGATATATCATTATCACAGAGGTACTACAGTAAACCTGTGGATCCCCTACTTCTGCAGAAAAGCACCAGTATGCATTTATAGGCTGTAAAGGTATTTTGGAATCTCACACTGAGCTGAATACCCTAGTAAATACTCTAGTAACCAATACCTGACTAATGCGTTTCATATGAGGCTTACTCACATTTTGCCAGCAGTATAAAATGCTAAATCATTATCAGTGGGTCTCTGACCTACTGTTAGGTATTATGGGAATGTAGAATGCCATACAAATAACATTTGCATTATATAAGTTCATTTCACCCCCCGCAGTAGTGCATGCAATACAACACCTTTATTCCTTCCTGTTGATATATATATATATATATATATATATATACCTACATGCGTGGAATAGTCAGACAGTGTGTCAAGTAACAGCACCAAGCCTGTGAAGCTGCCTGCAGGGATCTTAGGGTGCTACACTTCCCAAGAGTCAGCAGCTCCACCCTTGATGCTGCTTCTGGAGTTCACTTCCCAAAGTTGGTAGCCCCAGGGTGCACTGCAGCTCTGTTATGGCTCTGAGGCAGACCACACCAGCATATGACCCCTTCCACCCATTACAAAATACTCTGCTCCCCAAATTTATTATGCCAGGTGAAGAGGGTTTTGTTTAACAGCTAATTATTCAGCCAATGTAACAGCTATGTTTGGGGCATAGGTTCTCAAACTCAGTCTTTTGACCCTAAACAGTTCATGTTTTCCAGATCGCCTCACAGACTCATAAGCCTGTGAATCTCCTAAAATGTGTCAGTGAGTAATGAATACACCTGTGTACCTGCTAGGTGACCTGGAAAATGTGAGCTGTTTGGTGTCCTGAAGACCCAGTTTGAGAACCGCTGGTTTAGGCTATGTTTAATGGCAGCTATATCCAGGATAATGCAGTTTGGCGCTCAGTGAGAACATATCTCAATATGAAGTTATTAAGGATACTTCAAATAAATCTAGGTCAGTGTTTCTTAACTCCTGTCATCATAGAACCCTACATTAAATATTTTCCAAATCTCCTTGCTAGAGCACAGGTTTATTCATTACTAACTGACACATTTTTAGAAGATCACAGGTGGTTCTAATTATTCCACTTGTGATTCTGTGTGGAAACCTGGAAAATATGCACTGTTAGGGCTCCCTGGGGGCTGGAGTTGTGAAATACTGTCCCACTTGGTAAGGTAACAAACATAAACCTCTACTGTCATTCAGTTCATACGATTATCCACATTCACTTGTGTTTCTTCCTCAGATGGACTTCCTCCTGAAGAACTCAGAGTTTGCTCTAATGCAGATTACAGTGTCTGATGATCTGGGGTATGTAATGTTCACAGTGTTACGTAAGCAGGATCATCTCTTTAACCCAATTTCTGAGCTCAGTAAAGCTTTTAATACCAAAAGCAGTGGCATAGCTAGCTTTTGGCATGGGGGAGAGAATATGGAAAATAGGCGCCCCATGTCCATCCAGAGTATGATATAATGAAGGTGTATCCTCAGCATTTGCAATTTTGCATTATTGTCCGGTCATAGACACTCTCCTATTATGCAGGTGCATCCATAGCGTCACATACTGCACTAGATATACACTCAACAGTATTGTAATAAAGCATATTACACTTTAAATACTCATCTTCATTAAGGTTTATTAATAAAACACTGTCTATAACATGATAAAATATTACTAATTGGGTGTACTTAAATTTGTCAGATTTAAACACAGACAAATGGGCAAGGCCACATTTCCAAACACCGCTGAACACAAAGACAGATGTCCAGTATGATAATGAAGGGCAGCCATTTCTGTATATCGTCTATATATCGCACACACTGGGCCTGATTCTGAGGCGCATGCATTTTCCGCTCCATTTCACTACAGCCGCAGCTTTGTACTCCCTTTCATATGCTAATGCAACGATTGGTTGAACTAAGGGCCTAATTCAGACTCGATCGCTGCAGCGGCAGTGATCGTAGCCTGATGCTCTCTGGTGAGTGCAGCCGTACAGTGTGCACAGTGCGTGTGCGCACCCAGTGAGATCCAGTGAGATGTGATTAACAAGAAGAGGCAGTCGTGGGGCAGGATGGGGGGTGCCAATGGCGTTAGAACGTCATTGGTGGGGCACGGTCTGGACAACGCAGGCGTGTCCGGACCATTGCAGGCCGTGGTGGCTGCATGACATCACATGCATCGCTGTGACCCAGAATGTGGCAGGTAGCCGCCTGCCAGCGCAGCTAGGCTGCGCATCTAGGGAGCTACTTGGGGGGTGCGAAAGAATCACCGCCGTGCAATGCTTTTGCATCCGTGCGCAGGGGGGGGGGGGGGAGGCATTACATGCAGGACGGACTAGCCCTGTGCTGGGCGTCCTCCCGCATGTCAGAGAAACTTTGCTAAATTTATCACATCTACGATCAGGTCTGAACCATCCCCAAAGTCGTAAGCATGTGCATCTGAAAGTGCAAGCCTGTCCTGCCCATTGTTCTAGCATACACAGACGCACCAGCCCCATGCTAGTAAACTATCTGTAAACTGGTGTCCACATGAGACAACAAAATCCCACAAATAGCACACACTGCAGACAGCAGTCCTTACTTACCTTTGTAATGGTGCTGGCTGTTCTTCCCTGCTGTCATCCCACTCGTGCTCTCCAAGGAAAGTAAACCGGGTTGTGATGCGTCCCTGCACATCCAATTTTATTGCACCCTGCCATTAAAAAGGCCCTGTAGCTGTCTGTGTGTTAGTGACATTCTAGGACAAGTACAAGTCCATGATCAGAATATTCCCCTATCCCAAAAGGAATACGCAGCTGCAGCCTTCTTTTCCACGGTGCCAGTGACATTATGCTATTAAAACAAAAACTAACTGCATAAGAGCCAGTTTTAAGACAGTCCCCCAGATAGAATGACTGCTAGATGCTGTTTGGGTTCGGGAGAGCGTCAGTTTAGATGCAGCAGTCTAAATACCGACCCCAGCACCCCGACAGGGCTTAATCCCAACAGGTGCTCAGCAGGAAAGTAACCCTAATACTAACCCTCCCCACTATCCCTAACCCTCTCCCCGCAGCCTAATCCTAACCTTCCTCTTCCACAGCCTAACCCTAACCCTCCCTCCCTGCAATCTAAACCTAACCCTCCCTCCGCAGCCTAACCCTAACCCTCCCTCCCTGCAATCTAAACCTTACCCTCCCTCCGCAGTCTAACCTTAACCCACCCTGGCATACTTACGTTAATGCCGGCATTCCAATAGGTATCGGGAATCTGTCGACGGCATCCTGACTGCCGGGATCGCGAACTCCGACATGCTGACTACATCCTGTGTAATGCTATCCAGCAAACTCAGCATTATGTGATCAAAGCATATTTTATTGGTATCCGGATGATAGACAGTGTCTAATTAGACAGTCAATAGATAGACACCATATGTTAGACAGACATTAGGTTGACAGGGTCAAAAGGTCGCCATAAAAAGGGTAGACATAAAAAAGGTAGACACAGGTTTTTTGTTTTTTATTTACATGTTTTTGGACTATTTCATTCTCCTTTATCCATGTCGGCATAGAGTTGGTTAGAAGCCTTGTGGCGAGCGCAGCGAGCCACTGAGCTCGAAGCATGGCGAGCGAAGTGAGCCCCGTGAGATGATGTCTTTCTACAGTTGGGGGTCCCAGATGACAAAACTATCCACACAACCCACAAAAATGCAAAAAAAAGGTGTCTACCTTTTTCATGTCGACCATTTTCATGTCGACCTTTTGACCCTGTTGACCTTTTGTACTGTCTACCTTTTGTATGTCGACCTGTTGACCCTGTCGACCTAATGTCTATCTGATGCTGGCCATACACTTGTGCGATGCCCCGCGGCGCGACATCACGGGGCATTGCACCGGCAGTTCAGTTGCGATCAAATCGCACCTGAACTGCCAAAGTGGTTACCATGCGATCATGTGATAGATCGCATGGTAATCACGTGATGGGCACGTCACTGCAGAGTGGGAGTGGCCAGAGGCCACTCCCGGCGGGTGCCCATCGCACATCGTAGTGCGATATCTCATGTGGGTTTAAAACCACATGCGATCGCACTGCAATGTGAGAAATATTTCGTGCAGCACATAATATCTTGAGACGCGATATTCGACCGGCGTGCCCGCGCATCGCGTCTCAAGGTACCTAAAATGTGCATACAATCCTTCGATTTCTCTCACAGATGTGGTCGAAATCGAAGGATACTGTAGCACCGATTATCTCATAAGTGTATGGGCACCATAACATATGGTGTCTATCTATTGACTTTCTAACTAGACACTGTCTATCATCCCACACCCATTTTATTAGATAGAGTAGTTGTTCACAAATACACAATACATCTACGTCAAGCAGTCAGAGATCTAAAGACTGATAGATACTTTTAAACAACTTAAGTTAGGGTAATTATAATAATCGTTAACAGTATTATTGAAAGTTACAGATTACCTGATATATGGGAAAACTGACCATTGTAACTGGTGTCTATTTAAATACTAAAAATAAATAATTAAAGTGATGAAATTATAGTCTGTAGACTCACTGGTGTAAGGATCTAAGCAATCTGAGTCCAATCCAATATACAGTAGATCTTAGGTGCTAATGAGCTAATTTTGGTTAACATCAGTGAGAGACAAAGAATTAGATATTCTAGCAGTCGAGTTCTCACTATGATACAGTAATTACATTAAACTCAATTACCCAGAGAGTAATAATTAAATAATGTTAGAGATAAAGATAGACAGTAACTGAAAGCATTCCAACAGGAAATGTATCATATTCATAAACAAATTATTAACAAGCAAAAATGTCATCTTGATTAATATCAAACCAAACAAAACAGGAAATGATTTATCTGGACTTCACTGGAACTACCAGTTGAAGAATAAACGAGAAAACATATTTGTGGATACATTTAGACCATTGTATAGAAAAACAATCAAAGATGACATAGGTAATAATGATTCAGTGGCGAAAGCAGATTTGTCGGGACTGCTTTCTAGGTGGGCCATAGTCAGTTACTGCAAATTCATACGCCGCTAGGGAGCCACCAGGTTCGATGATGCAACCGATGTGCGTTCAGTCTTCCCAATGTTTCAGTTTTTGAATGTAAGTGACGGATATCAGACGCTGGCAGTGGATGTCTCTACGAACAAGATGGCTTCTGAGTCAGCATCATTTTACAAGTCCGTTGTGTACGAAAATGCAGCTGCCCATGTGGGTGTGGTATGGAAAGTTGACAATGTCTAGGTCGACAGTGTCTAGGTCGACCACTATTGGTCAACAGTAACTAGGTCGACAGGGATGTTAGGTCGACAGGGTTTCTAGGTTGACATGGTCTATGTTGACAGGTCAATAGGTCGACATGAGTTTTTAATGTTCTTTTGGGTGTCGTTTTCTCCGTATAGTGACCGGGAACTCCAATTAGTGCACCGTGTCTCCTCGCATGGCTCACTTCGCTCGCCATGCTTTGTGCAAGGTGCCTCGCTCCACTACTGCTGCGCTCAGCACAGGTTACTGTTCCCAATCGTAGTCCGCGTGGATGGTTAAGTATGAAAAAGTTCAGAAAAAGAAAAAAATTGTGAAAAACTCATGTCGACCTTTTAACCTGTCGACCTAGAACATGTTGACCTAGAGACCCTATCGACATAGTTACTGTCGACCAGTAGTGGTTGACCTAGACAGTGTCTACCTAGTTACTGTCGACCTAGAGACCGGATCCCGCCCATGCAACAGTGTAATCAGGAAGTCCTGATAGCCATTAATTTTAGAAATACATTTAAAACCCAGATTAGGGTGAAGTGAGCGGTATTTTAGGAATAAAAGGCTGTACAGCTGCTGAGGATGCCATCACCCCTCTTCCCACCATGGACACTTCCTTGTCAGTTCCATTATCCTGCAATTGTAGCTGCCGATTGATGTTCCAGAGTAAGTTCTTGACACTGTAATGGGGCATGTATGTGTGAGGAGGACAAAACGTCACACACTGTAAGGTTCTGCACACAATTGTATGATTACATTGAGTCTACGCCTTTTTCACTTACCATGGGGCGTATTCGCACATTTTTGGTTGTTATGAGCTGCATGTACCAAAACCACATGAATTATATTGGTCAGGTGCTCTTTCTTTTCTTTTTTTTTAGCAGAAGCTAATTTCTAAAATGTATTTCCTATGCTGATTATATGATGTCTACCATATATTATTTAGGAATAAGATTAGAGACAGTGGGTAATGTTGACATTATCAAAATACTGTATGTTCTTAGGCAAAATAATGGGCCTGATTCAGGTGTGGTTGGAGGTGCTATCACGTATGGTAATACACTACCATAGCTCTGGGTGGTAATGCAGCAGGAGGCGTCTATTACAAGCAGACATCTCCTGCTGCAGTAGTGATCTGACCTGCATCCTAGGACGCGTCAAATCACTCACCATCGGACGACAAGCTGCACAGATGCCAGGAAATCTCAGTCCTATGATGGAGATCCCTGGCCTCTTCCCTCCCCCTAATCAATGTAGGCCGGCGCTGCCCCCTCCCCATGCCCAAATGGCATCAGACGATCAATCACTGACAGTCTGATGAGGGACTGCGTATTATGTTGTAGGATCCATTCGCGACCACACAGACCAGGTTCTGCACATGCGCAAAGTAGCAATAGTCAGCGCACCTCCAACCGCATCCTTGTAGCGATTACCCTATCAGTGTGAAGCTCATACACACTGACTAACTGCTAGCTCAGTGTGAACGTTCTTCAATGGATCTCAAATTTTAAGCTGCTCATAAGATACGATCAGCCAATCCTACTGTCTATCAGCTAATGCTCCTGCATACACACCTGTACAATTATCAGGCAGATCAGCTGATATCTGATGGTTAGCTCAATTGTATAGGTGTGTACCTAACTTTATATGCACACATGAATCGCACGGAGATGTGCATACACTCCCATTAGAAATAGAAGCTCTGTGTATCTTCTTGATGCATACTGCCCAGTCAGTGGTGTCACTAGGGAGGTGCGGAGGGTGTGGGCAGCAGCCAGGTGTCACCTTCGGAGGGGGTGACAACAAAATGCCGGCTCCTCCACAGTGACAGGAGCCGGGTGCTGCAGTGGGACATTATCCTGCAGAATTTGGCTCCTGGAATAGAGGAGGAGCCGACAGTGCTTCAGGGGGGATCCCAGAATCTCTGAGGATGCTGGCCACACCTCCCAAAGTGAAGTAATCAGAATTCCATGTGAGCCCATGCCCCTTTAAGTTAGGGAAACACAACCAGGAGGCGGGATATTGATCCTGTACTGAACAACATATGACAACGAGGCACTGAGAACAAGTAAACGATAATGCAACATATTAACTGCTGAAGAAGGGCCTACTGAGCAATATATGGAAGAACTGACATCACTACTTAACAAAGAAAGAGAAATTGTAATTCTCACAAAGCAAGAATGTAAATACCTCAATCAAAAAGACCCAAATATTCCAGTTTTCTACCACCTCCTGAAGCTCCATAAGGACATACAAAACCCACCTGGGAGACCCATCATAGCAGGAGTTGGACCTCTAATGGCAAACTTGTCAGGATATGTTAATATATTCTGAAGCCCATTGTGGTTAAACAAAAAGGATACATTAAAGATTCTACACAGGTACTGAATATTATGAGAAATTTGACTTGAGAAAAGCACTATCTTCTGGCCACCTGCAACGTTAAGGCCCTTTATACTTGCATAGTCCATGATATTGGATGCAAATATGTAAAGAAAAGGATGGAGAAAGATCCAACTCTGGCACAAGAATAAATAAAGTTCGTCATGGAAGCGATGCATTTCATTTTCCACCACAATTATTTTTGGTTTGGCAACAGATTCTATGTGCAGAGCAAAAGGGACAGAGATGGGAACTAAATTTGCTCCATCTTACTCTAATTTATTTTTAGCACAATGGTAGGAGAAGACCATATGGTGTGATGTAAACTATGGGGAAAAAGTAAAATTATGGGCCAGATACATCAACGATGTAATTATCATATGGAAGGGCCCATGAAATGAATTAGAACTATTCATACAACAACTAAATGAAAATACCATTAATCAAGAGTTCACAAGCGACATCAGTAAGGATTCCATTAACTTCTTGGAAATGACAATATTCATTGAAAACAACAAAGTGGAACATAAGACATATACTAAACCTACTGATTATAATAGCTACCTAAACACAACAAGTAACCACCATAAGGCCTGGGTGAAGAACATCCTAGGAGGCCAACTAAGACACGCCAGACATAACTGTTCAAAATAAAAGGATTTTCATGCACAAGCAGAAGATTTATTGAAAAATTTCAAAGAAAAGAACTACGTTAGAAACTCTGTAAGAGGAAAAATGAAGAATTAAAAATGTGAATAGAGAAGAACTACTACAATATACAAATGGAGCCGCACTCATCCAGTGCGGCTCCATCGCAGGCGCGCACTCCCGGCGTGACTAGGCGATCCGTCCGCCTAGCCCCGCCGGGAGTGCACAGAGACATTCTCCCTTTCTAGTGAATGGGGCACGTCTCCGTCACGGGTGCGTGCACCTGCCCGGATGGAGACGCTCTCCCATTCCAGCAAATGGGGCACGTGTCCATCACGTCTAGGTACGGACGGAGCCACGACTAACGTGGCTCCATCTGTAGACCAAATAAATTGGAAATAATGCAAGATCTCTTATTTATATCCAATTATTCAACACAGAGCAGACTACTATAAAGAAGTATGAAAAAGTACTGGCGTGTATTACAGGCAAATGAAGACCTGAAAGAGATACTGTCGCCACATTCCCGCATGGTATATATTGAGGGCACCCACAATTAGATAGTCATTCATTAGAATCCATCTGATGGACAACAAAATAGAGACATGACCTAAGAAAAAAGGCTTTTCATGCGTTGCTGCGGGATGTGTATGGCATGCAGAAAAACAAAACATAACTCAATAAAATTGATGAAAGAGATAAACTAATTTTCAATACACAATTAGAGACTGGATTAGCTGCCAAACAGCCGGGGTAATATACCTATTATTTTGTCCCTGCAGATTATAGTATGTAGGCAAAACACAGAGGAAGTTACATATAAGTGTACAAGAATATGTCTGCAACATTAAAAACCAAAGGGATAATCACGGTATCCCAGCACACTTTAAAGAGAAAACAACAGCTATCCCAATGAACTGCAGTACGTAGGTCTGAAGACCATAGAAAGGACTCAATATCAACCTGGAAATAGCCCCATCCCTAAAATGAAAAATCATATTAGTTTTTTTTAGGTACCATAAAATCTACACCTATGTAAGATCTTCCCATCACTGGATTAATAACACCATGAATCTGGCCATTTCTCATGCACAATTTAATCTTTAGAGTTAGCAAGATCACTGTGCACAATCTACCAGTGATAGCAATCAAACCCCACAAGGTGTATCTAGCTCTTACCCACCACCGGTATGCCATAACAGCATCGTAATAAGGAGCTTATAGTATCCACATCCCATACAATAACTTCAGGGGGACCACATCCAATAGGATCTATATATCCCCATACCTTTATGTTACATATGTAATAATGGGAATATGCAATGGGGATTTTCTACCGATGAGTATATTAAATAGAGATGAGCGTGTTCGGTTCCCTAAGAACCGAACCCCCCTGAACTTCATGCTCCGAGCCCGGATCCGCCAGAATTGGAAACCAGAACGAGTCAATATGTCATCATCCCACTGTCGGAATCTCGCGGGTTTTGGATCCCATATAAAAAGCCGCGCATCTCCGACATTTTCACTCCGGACTTGGAGAGTGAGGGAGACAGACCTCTGTCTCTCTCTGTGGGTGGTGGTGTTGGGTGGGGTTAGTGTGTGCTCTGTAGGGGTGCTGCTGCAGTGACTGTGGTGCACCTGTGCTGTGTTAGGGGTTCTGTACTGGCTGTCCTGGCTGTTACTGGTGTTTCATGTGCTGCAGCAGCTGTATATGGGTGTTGCTGTCCTGGCTGCCACTGTGTTGTACAGGGTGCAGGGGCACTGTCCTCCTGTATGCTGGAAAATATAGTGGTGCTGCTGGACCTGTATGTTGTAAAAATTCAGGGATGCAGTTGTTAAAAATTAAAAGCACACTGCTCCTGTATGCTTTCAAATATATGGGTGCTGCTGGCCCTGTATGTTGTAAAAATTCAGGGTGCAGTTGTTAAAAATTAAAAGCAAAGGAAGGAAACAAGGTGGCTGAATGTAGTACTTACTCATGGATTGAAGACTTAGGCCCGAAGATGTAGAGGGGTAAGCAATGAGTACGATGAACGAGAACGATACACTGAAGAACGATTCATTCAGCTTTACTGAGACCTCAATCCTACACAACGACTAGGAGATAAGTCTGCGTGAATTCTGAAATATGAAATGTTCGTGACTTGTCAACGATGCTGAAGAATATTGAATGAAGAAGTGACTTGTGATTTGTAAACGATGCTGAAGAACTCTGAATGAAGATATGACTTGTGATTTGTAAACGACGCTGAAGAACACTGAATGAAGAGATGACTTGTGATTTGTAAATGATGCTGAAGAAGAATGAATGAAGAGATGACTTGTGATTTGTAAACGATGCAGAAGAACACTGAATGACGAGATGACTTGTGATCTGTAAACATTGCTGAAGAACACTGAATGAAGAGTTGAATTGAAGAACAATGTTGAAGAGAGGATCGCTGTGAGCACCGTCAGCAAAAGGAGACCCTGTACCAGATAGAGGACCCAGCAGTTAAACTGCAAGAGCAGGTGGACTGGGAGCAAAGGACTGCAATAACAGAACTTATCACCAGACGGCCATAACAGAACCAGGATATCAGGGGTTGAGCACCTTACAGCAGCAAGTAACTTGAAGCACTGGCACCATGACTAAGCAGCAACACCTTTTATAAGGGAAGACTGCACCGGATTGGCTGGATGTGAACTGGGATACCTATTGGCTTGGCTTGGTCTCCAACATAGCGGCTCCCTGCACAGAGGACACATATGGAACCAGCACACAGCCACTACCTCAGGCTTCAGCCTCCCAGACGCCGCACTCCAGCAACAGAACACTTGGAAACAGACACCTCCGGCTGCCATGCTCCGCTCCCCAGGACCCGGACCCCGGCCTCCAGACACCCGGCAGCCGCACCGGAGAACCTCTCTGCCGCAGCTCCTGTCTGCCGCAGCCACATCAGCCAGCTAAAAGAAAGACCGCAGGAACCAAAACCGGAGGTTTTCTAGGGTGCAGTGAAAATCAATGTACACTGGCCCTGTCTTGTATGCTGTAACAATTCTAGGGTGCAGTGAAAATCAATGTACACTGGCCCTGTCTTTTATGCTGTAATAAATAATTCTAGTGTGCAGTGAAGATCAGTGTACACTGGCCCTGTCTTGTATGCTGTAATAATTCTAGGGTGCAGTGAAAATCAATGTACACTGGACCTGTCTTGTATGCTGTAATTATTCTAGGGTGCAGTGAAAATCAATGTACACTGGCACTGTCTTGTATGCTGTAAAATTACAGGGGTGTTGTGAAAATACAGGGGTACTGGCACTGTCTGCGGTTGCGATGTCTAGGCCTGACCTTCACAACACTGTATGGGAAGAGGAGGCTCCTACCACCATTTGTACGCCCCCTGCAAGGAGCACCGCCAGTCCAGTTGCTGATATTGAGATTGAGGATGTCACTGTAGAAGTACACCAGGATAAGGAGGATATGGGTGTAGCTGGCGCTGCGGAGGAAGTTGACAATGAGGATTCTGATGGTGATGTGGTTTGTTTGAATAAGGAACCAGTGGAGACAGTTGTTGGCCATGGGATGAAAAAGCCCATTGTCATACCTGAGCAAAATACCAAAAAAGCCATCTCTTCGGAGTGGAATTATTTCTTCACAAATCTGGATAACAGGTGTCAAGCCATCTGTTGCCTTTGTCAATCCATAATAAGCAGGGGTAAGGACGTTAACCACCTTGGAACATCATCCCTTATACGTCACCTGCAGCACATTCATCATAAGTCATTGTCAAGTTCAGAAACTTTGGGTAGTTGTGTAAGCAGTCCACTGACACCTAAATTGTTTGAATATTATTTCTCTGTGAGGATGTAAACACTGAAGGGGGTGGGGGGATCTGAGGATGAGGACGATATCTTGCCCTGTAGAGCCAATTTGTGCAACCGGCTCACACATCCCGGCTGCTTCACTGTGAGTGACCTGACGAGTTTGGCTTCTACCGGCGCGGTGCATGGTCCATTCTTTGACTGCAGCAGGTTTGGTGGATAGCCTGGTGGATTGTTTCATGTGTTTTAACTGGCCCAAAGAGTGGGTCTTTTATGGTACGAGTCTTTTATAATCCATGGAATGTCCTGTTTTTAATTTATGTGTGAAATAAATTTATCTGCACTATGGGCGCATTCTCCTGATTTTTTCCAGATATCATCATTTATATTCATAATGCCACAATTAGCAACATATCTATGCATAGTTTTACCAATATAATTTTTATTGACAGATACTCCGCTTAATTGCACACCACACCCACACTTGTCCTGACTGTTGTTTTATGTGTTATGTTTGAGTTAAAAAAGGGCAAAATATCCGTGGAAGTCGGCCTCAGTAAGGGTGGAAGGATGAGCACATAAAACACTCTACTGCCGCTATAAATATACGGCAAGGCTGGAGATACAGTAATGTGTAATCCTGAGGAAGTCTACCTGAGGAGATTTGCATCGATATTAGATCTCAGCAATCCTAATTAGTGCCACGAAGTGCTATACTCGGCCTTATCGGGTAGTAGGCCAGCAGACACCCAGCTATACTGGACTATCCAAATGAGGACCTATCCGTACCCAGAAGTCATCGGATGGTATCTGGGGAATGCCAGAACTGTGGCAAGGTACAGGACAGAAGTGCAGCTGGATAGCTCCACTCTACTTAAAGCAAGTCCTGAGCTAGCCAAGGGCATCAAAATACCTTACATGAAGGACAGCACTGGCATAACTCGCTACACGACCATATGGGTAAAGGACACCTCAAAATATGGTGATCCGCATGCTAAAACTGGAATATAATCCTAGGTAACAACAAAGTACCTTGTATTATATTATTAAGTATTGCAGCAATTACAGCACCTTACTTATATACAGGGTGAGTAAAACCCTTACCTCTTTACATTTTTTTTAGGTATATAAGCGAAAGGATAAAAACAAAAGGTAGAATAATAAAACTAAAGACAGACTGGGAGTCTTGTTGAGGGAGACAATGTGATAATAGATCATCTTAATAATTGTTTTTGCTCAGTATTCACTACTGAAAGAGAGGGGAAGGGGCCACATTTAAAATGCAGGGATTATTATTAATATTATTATTATCCTTTATTTATATGGTGCCACAAAGGATCTGCAGCGCCCATTACACAGTACATAATCAAATGAGCAAACAAGAAAACAGCACTTACAGTACAAGACAATACATAGGACAGGTATAGAAAACTCGGGGGTTAGGTGCCATCAAAGGGAGTATGGAGTGTAAGATAGTGTAAGAAAAGGAAAGGCACATGAGGAAAGAAGTCCCTGCTCTTGCGAGCTTACAATCTAAAAGATATTCAGGAAAATGATACAAGTAGATATACAGAGGAGGAGGTCCTAACAGAACTCTCAAAGCTGAAAGTGGACAAATCTATGGGGCCGGTGGGATTCATCCAAGGATACTAAAAGATCTTAAAGAGGTGCTGGCAGCACCATTAACAGAATTATTCAACCAATCATTAGCTACAGTAGTAATTCCAGAGAACTGGAAAAGTCCCACTGCACAAAAGTGGAAACAAAGAAGAGGCAATCCACAACAGACCAGTTTTTACTTCAGTAGTCTTACTTCATTAGTAGGAAAATTGATGGAAACACTCTTAAAAGAAAGAGTTGTAGATTATCTCAAATCCAGCAATTTACAGGATCCCAAATAGCATGGATTCACTAGGGGGGATCATGTCAAAAAAACTTAATTTACTCTTTTTACTGTGTGACTAAAGTGATGGATAAAGGTGGAGCCATGAACATAGCTTATCTAGACTTTAGTAAGACTTTTGACACTGTTCCACATCGCAGACTGTTAAATAAACTCTAAAGCTTGGGATTGTATACTAAGATTGTTGAATGGATAAAATCTTGGTTGAAGGATAGAAAACAGAGAGTTGTGGTAAATGGAATGCATTCACAAGAGGGAAAATGTTACCAGTGGATTACCCCCAGGGATCTGTACTTGGACCAGTGCTTTTTAATATCTTTATTGGAGACATTGCAAATGGAATTAAAAGGAAAGTATGCCTTTTTGCAGATGACACAAAGGTATGCAACAGGGTTGACACACCAGGAGGGGTAAAACAAATGATTGAGGATCTAGGTAGACTAGAGGAATGGTCAAGAGTGTGGCAATTACAGTTTAATGCTAAAAAAATGCAAAATCATGCATTTGGGTCTCAAAAGTCCTAAGGCACTATACTGGAATCTACTGAGGAGGAAAGGGATAAAGGAGTCACTATTTCAGGTGACTTAAAGGCAGGTAAGCAATGCAACAAATCAGTGAGGAAGTCTAGTCAGATGCTTGGCTGCATTGGGAGAGAAAGCAGCAGTAGCAGAAAGAAGTAATAATGCCACTATATAGGTCATTGGTACGGCCTCATCTAGAATACTGTGTTCAATTCTGGAGGCCATATCTTCAAAAGGATATTAATACATTAGAGACTGTACAAAGAAGGGCAACTAAAATGGTGCATGGCCTTCATCACAAAACTTTCCCAGGAAGACTAAAAAATCTCAATATGTATAGTTTGGAGCAGAGAAGGGAAGGGGGGGGGAGGGGGAGCATTATAGAAACTTTCAAATATGTCCAGGGTTTTAACAAAGTCCAGGAGGGAAACATTCTTCAAGGGAAGAGAAGCAATAGGACACGAGGACATGCACCGAGGCTGGAGAGAGGTAGGTTCAGGGGAAATATGAGGAAAACTTACTTCACAGAAAGGGTAGCGGACAAGTGGAATAGCCTCCCATCAGAGGGGGTAGAGGCTAAGGCAATAGAGCAATTTAAACATGCATGGGAGAGACATAAGGGTATCATTACAAAGAAATAAGGATCAAATAAGGTTTGAGATACAAATATGGTAAGAAAAAGGGGCAAACTAGATGGGCCAAGTGATTCTTATCTGCTATCACATTCTATGTTTCTATCACCAAGACATATGCCCTGTATTTTGATTGACTTTTTATTGACTGTATATACTTCCTTTACTGGACTTTGAATCTAAGGGTTCTACCCTTACAGAGAACAGAGATATTTTTAAATTTTTGCTGAATGTTTTTATGTGTACTGTATGTCATTTTATACCGGTATTAGGCACTTAATTAATATCTTATATCTGATTAATTTTCAGTTATTTGTAGTATTTATCCACACGGTTGTATGTTATATTACCTCTTTTACTTATAAATACATTTTTGGAAATGTCATCATTGTAGTTGTATCATTTACTTGTCTCATTGTAGTTGTATCATTTACTTGTATCTAACTAGGCATGCACTGAGTCCGGTTGTGTTTTTATAGTCCTGTAGTACAGGGAGACCACTGATGACCCAACACCTGATGGTCCGGCATCTCTTTTAATCTGGACACATAAGGTGCCAGGGGAAGTTAGGCTGCGGCTGGGAGTTAGGCTGCGGGAAAGCTTAAATAGGCTGTGGGCAGAGTAGGACTCGGGGGGAGTTGGGCTGCTTGCGGGAGACGGGCTGCAGGAGGTTTAGGTGCTGGGTGGTGATAGGCTACAGTGGGGCTGCAGGATAGAATTATGCTGCGATTGGAATGGAGGGGGGGTGGGGTGTTGGGATGACGCTGATACCAGTGCCTCTGATACCACCGTAATCTGGTAAAATGGATAATCCGGCACAGTGTTGTAACCAAGGGTGCAGGGTTATCGGTGGTGTACCTGTTCATTCTCATTCTCAGTAGCAACTTGTTAGAACCCTTTGTTACAAATTAGCTCAGTCCCATACCTTGCCTTTGGGAACCCTTTAAGTTAGGCCTTGCCCCCTATTCAGATGCGCACCTCCACCAAACGGATGGATACAGATGCCAGACCCAGTGACGCCTCTGTGAACAGTTGCCACCCAGAAACGCCTACTTCATTTTAGTCTCACACCTGCTTGCAACTTTGGACACATCAGAACAGTCAGATCGAAAACGGGAGATGCATCAGTTTTCACAGATGCCTCCGACTCAAAGTCAGAACTGTAGTGTGAAAACCATTTTCTAAATTCCGAATGAACAACTCAGTAATAAACTGTTACCGATCTTTAATATTTAAATTAACAGTCTTGGTAAAATTGATCTAGTCTTCTATTTAAATATTATAATCATCACATGTTCCCATGGTTTTCTTGATCTAGAACTACATCTTTCTCTTTCCTACTGTCACTTTAAATGAATCATCGCAATCAAATTGTATCTGTTGATCTAATGCTATTATCTCAACGTTTGCTGCAGTAATGAACTTGTGAATGTCCCTACACAAAAAAGCAATAAAAAGGTAAAAGTCTATATTACTTCCCTTTAATTAGTAGCATTTGTGAAGGGGATTTGTAAAGTTGCATTAATCTTGCAAATACAGAAGTGAGGCAGAAGCCAAAATTGGATTACGACAAGCAGCGAATGTAATTATCGTGCTTCAGGCCTGAGTGAGCTGTAGTAAGAAGCTTAAAACAGGAAAAACGTTGGCTTTATTTTCCATGTCAATAAACCATTCCCCAATAACAGTTGATATAAAAAGTTGCAGGTTTTTGTGTTGTAAAGCCTAAAATGATCATGCCCTTTACCAGTGCCGTAACTAGACATTTTAGCGCTGTGTGCAAGAATCGGCATCGGCGCCCCTACCCCCTCATGACAAAAATATAGGGGCATGGCTTCATGGGTAAGGGGTATGGACACAAAATAATACCAATTCATATTACGGTGCACAGTAGTCTCCATTATTCAAATTACGCCACACAGTAGCGCCACTACAGCGGAGAGATTCCACTTATTACACATTACGGCAGACAGCATCCCCTTTTTTACACATTACGGCAGACAGAGTCCTCTTATTACACATTATGGCAGACACGTTCCCTTTTTTACACATTACGGCAGACAGCGTCCCCTTTTTTACACATTGCGGCAGACAGTGTCCCCTTTTTTACACATTACGGCAGACAGAGTCCTCTTATTACACATTATGGCAGACACGTTCCCTTTTTTACACATTACGGCAGACAGCGTCCCCTTTTTTACACATTGCGGCAGACAGTGTCCCCTTTTTTACACATTACGGCAGACAGCGTCCCCTTTTTTACACATTGCGGCAGACAGTGTCCCCTTTTTTACACATTACGGCAGACAGCGTCCCCTTTTTTACACATTGCGGCAGACAGTGTCCCCTTTCTTACACATTACGGCAGACAGCATCCCCTTTTTTACACATTGTGGCAGTGTCCTTTTTTTACACATTACGGCAGACAGCATCCCTTTTTTTACACATTGCGGCAGACAGCGTCCCCTTTTTTACACATTACGGCAGACAGCGTCCCCTTTTTACACATTACGGCAGACAGATTCCCCTTTTACACATTACGGCAGACAGTCCCCTTATTACACATTACGGCAGACAGCGTCCCCTTTTTTACACACTACGGCAGACAGCGTCCCCTTTTTTTTACACACTACGGCAGACAGCGTCCCCTTTTTTTACACATTACGGCAGACAGAGTCCCCTTATTACACATTATGGCAGACAGAGTCCCCTTATTACACATTACGGCAGACAGCGTCCCTTTTTTACACATTACACATTACGGCAGACAGCGTCCCCTTTTTTCTACACACTTCGGCAGACAGCGTCCCCTTTTTTACACATTACGGCAGACAAAGTCCCCTTATTACACATTACGGCAGACACGTCCCCCTTTTTTACACATTACGGCAGACAGCGTCCCCTTTTTTACACATTACGGCAGACACGGTCCTTTTTTTACACATTGCGGCCCACAGTGTCCCTATTTTTACACATTACGGCAGACATCGTCCCCTTTTTTACACATTACGGCAGACAGCGTCCCTTTTTTTTACACATTACGGCATACAGCGTCCCCTTTTTTAGACATTACGGTAGACAGCGTCCTCTTTTTTACACATTACGGCAGACAGCGTCCCCTTTTTTACACACTACGGCAGACAGAGTCCCCTTATTACACATTACGGCAGACAGTGTCCCCTTTTTTTACACATTACGGCAGACAGAGTCCCCTTATTACACATTACGGCAGACAACGTCCCCTTTTTTACACATTACACATTACGGCAGACAGCGTCCCCCTTTTTTTACACACTATGGCAGACAGCGTCCCCTTTTTTTACACATTACGGCAGACAGCGTCCCCTTTTTACACATTACGGCTGACAGCGTCTCCTTTTATACACATTGCGGCAGACAGTGTCCCCTTTTTTACACATTACAGCAGACAGCGTCCCCTTTTTTACACATTACGGCAGACAGCGTCCCCCTTTTTTACACATTACGGCAGACAGATTCCACTTTTGACACATTACGGCAGACAGATTCCACTTTTGACACATTACGGCAGACAGCGTCCCCTTTTTTACACATTACGGCAGACAGCGTCCCCTTTTTTACGCATTACGGCAGACAGCGTCCCCTTTTTTTACACATTGCGGCAGACAGAGTCCCCTTTTTACACATTACGACAGATAGAATAGACAGACAGACAGAAAGAATAGATGATACTTACTATCTCCCCGCTGGCTCAGGCAGTCAGGCTCCTCGGTGCAGCTGCTGGCAGATCCCGGGCAGGGGAGAAGGAGGAGGAGCAAGGGGGACTCGGGAGCCTCAGCAGCGTACTGTAATTCGTGGCGGCGCCACTGCAGCTGTCCCTCTCCTTCCACATAGGCTGGCCGCCGCCGCTGTGAATGCTGGGATGCGCTTCCCTCATCCCAGCATTCACAGCGGTGGCAGCCAGCCAAAAGTGGAAGGAGAGGGACAGCTGCAGCAGTGCCGCCACCAATTACAGTGCACTGCTGCAGCTCCTGAGTCCCCCTCACTCCTCCGCCTTCTCCCCTGCACCTGCAGCTGCTGCTCCTCACCTGGCACACAAAGGCAGCTTGTAATGAGTCAGTTTGACTCATTACAATGCGGCCAGTTGCGCCCTCAGGGCGACTGCACTGTGTGCCAGGCACACTTGGCACACACGTAGTTACGGCCCTGCCCTTTACCACCTTTCATGTTGAAAAACAGACAATTTTTAGTACAAATAATTGAAATACAATACCTGTGAAACCTGGATGCATAAGTGTGCACTGTTGAAGTTGGGGGGCTTCAAATCCCTAACAAATGCCAAACATTATATCACGTCAAACCATGTGAGAAAATGTAGTGTTGTCTGATGAGACAGTGGTTAAACTATTTGAATAAAATTCTAAAACATATGTTTGTCCCAAAGACAACACTACAGAATTGTGACGCATAGGATAGAGCACAGGTTCTCAAACTCGATCCTCAGGACCCCACACAGTGCATGTTTTGCAGGTCTCCTCACAAAATCACAAGTGAAATAATTAGCTCCACCTGTGGACCTTTTAAAATGGGTCAGTGAGTAATTAATACACCTGTGCACTTGCTGGGTTACCTGCAAAACATGCACTGTGTGGGGTCCTGAGGACCGAGTTTGAGAACCCCTGGGATAGAGGATGTAATAAATAACTAAAAATATCAAGAAACTTTGAACTGAAACCTACTAGTCTCTGTAAGAAAACTGAAGTGTTTTTTCACCTTCTAAGTCACCATCCATTCCGATTCCTCTACCAAAGAAAGGCTTCAGAAAAGGAAGATCAAAGTCTTGGAATGGCCTGGACCTCAATACCATTGTAAATCTGTTGATTGACCTCAGAAGGGCTGTGCACAGGAACTCCCCAATGTCTCTGACCTTGAACATATATCCATGGAAACCTGGAATAGAAATATGGAGTCCAGGTAGTATATTTACTAAAGTGCAGGTTTCTAGAAGTGGAGATGTTGCCCATGACAACCAATCAGACTCTAGCTATTATCTTCTAGAAGGTGCTAGATAAATCATAAGCAGAGTCTGATTGGTTTGCTATGGGTAACAACTCCACTTCTATAAACCTGCACTTAGTAAATATACCCTCAGGTGTCTGAAGAGGATAAAGAAGCTGATTCCACAATATACTAGTTTAGGGATAGTCACATTTGTGCAAGCAGGGTATTGTGAGGTTTTTATTTTCAGTTATTTTTCTAAAATTTTTTAATTTTTTTCACTTTCATTTTGTTGGCTCTAAGTTCACATTCAAGTAAAAAGAAGCATCTGACATGAATTATCTTAATTTCAGGCTTTATATCACAAAAATCTGAAGTTTGTGCAGACTTTTTATATTGACTGTAGAAAAGAGATCTATAATGTACCTATTTTTGCTAGTGGGATTGCAGTGGGTTTGGGGTTAGAGCCCTATGGCTATTGACAGCTGTTTACAAAACTGCATCAAATTCAATGCTTAGTAAATCCTTTACTCAAATATTGTTGGCGATTCCCATTGGTTTCTAAATGACGTGCAACCTGCCTCTTAGGGAATTTGCCCTTTAATCAGCATTTTGCTATAGCATGAAAGTGAAATAAACCTACAAGATGGTCACAATGTTTGAAATGACTGAACCAACGTGGGGTTTAATGTTGCCAGCAGGACCTGACAGAGTTCAACCAGGTGTTCTGTAAAGAGAATGCAGAGCCATAGGAAGTGACATATAATTAGTCATGAGTAGCTCAAACAACCCATCTACAGCTCTGAAGTCTTAGCTGGGGGTCTGTCCTAAGTTTCTTCCAAGATTTCAATGAGGTTCTGAGGCAGTGTTAGACCATAATGTTTATTTTGTTTCTCTTTAATTTATTTCTTTTTCAATTTGCTTCACTAATCATGTTTTAATTTATCTTAAAGTAATTTATAAAATATTGATTTCCTGTCTTTTACAAATAATTATATTTCTTGATTGTGCTGCAAGAAAAGAGGAACCAATGTGGCCTTTGATGCTTCCAAGTTAGTATAATTATTGTATCCTTATTGTGCATTTGTGGTGATGTTTTATCTGAAATGTTTTATATAATACTAAATGCAACTGTGCCTTTTTTTTTTTTACTTCTCTAGTTATAACTCCAAATCCATAGTCCAGGCTGCTTCGTCTGAATCTACAGAATCAGTTGCTGCAATGTTGAGTAATCTTCTGAAAAATAAGAATTATACAGATGAAGAGCTCAGTAATATAAATCTGTCTGTACAATCAGTGAACATACAGCTCTTAGGTAACTGTTTTCTTTCAAAAGAATAATTTTGTGCAGTCATAAATTCATTTATTTGCTCTTTAATTGACTTCCCTTTTCCATAGAAAGTCAAACAATGCTAACTTATGTCAGAAGGATACGTAAGCTTATTGCACAGTAGTTTAACACATACGTAATTCTGTAAAACATTTTACAAGTTTATGAAAATTAAATTACTATCTCTGAGTTATTTGGTTCATTTTCATTTGGTTCAAATTAACAACACTATATATTGAATCAAATTAGATTTTACAAGCGTTGCAAGGTTACATTTCAAACAGAGTAAATGGAAACAAACCATCCTAGCATTTAAAGGTACACAATAAAAAAAGGCTACAGTAACGGCTGATGTATAATTGTCATGGCCAATATAACTGCAACCAGCCCAAGGAAATATTGTTTAGTTACAAAATTACTAGATGCTCATTTGTTTTTACTTCTTCCTTAATGCGTTGCCTGACTATTCTTCTGTGTCCTACAGTATGTGTCTTTATTTGGATAAGATCCACAAAGGCTCAGGCCTACATGTAAGGATCAGGGATGCAAACGTTTTAATTTAAGGTTGGCGATAATAATCTGTTGCTATATATAAATATGAGGAATATTAAGTTACTGCAATCATTGGGCAAATTAGGACCTAGATTTATTGGGGGGTTATTCAGGTTTGTTAGCAAGCCAAAAAAGCACTATATGGGCAAAACCAGTTGCACTGCAGGTGGGGGCAAATGTAACATGTGCAGAGAGCAGGGATGTAGCCAGAATTTTGTGGGCCCCATAGCATCATTTTGTAGGGGCCCCTGAATTTAGTTTGTACACTCCCCATCCAAATCTTACTCTCTCTGCACGTTACACCTGCCCCACCTGTAGTGCAACATGGTTTTGCCCATTAGTGTGCTTTTTTTGGTTTGCTAACAAAACTGAACAAAGCCCACAGTGTCTTACATGCTTGTTTTTTTACAGTTAAAGCTACCATTCTACACAGATCCGTAGAAAGTCATGCCCAGCTCCGGTAAAGGGGGGGTGGCTTAAAAAGGGGGCGTGATGATGCCCGTTACTAATAAAATATTTACTTCATTTGTGGCCCTGTGCGCTCCATGGGGGGTGCAATCTTAACACAGTGGGGCGCAGGGAAGTGTACCCGCTTCCTACCTTACTTTATCATGAAGTGGGTCAGCACCATCTTTCCAGTGATATTTGGGAAAATGACACTGGCCGCTAGAGAGCAAAGACACTTTCTATGTGCAGCGCCATCTCCCCAAAGAGATCACCGGAAAGATGGCGCCGCCGATGCCGGCAACAGCACAGGTTTATTGGGGTGGATACTGGACCCAGGCCCCCTCTGGGCCCCCTAGCAGCCCTGGCCCGGTAATTTGTACCCCCCCCCCCCCCACTCAGTGCCACTGACTATTCTTGGGGTGCAGGGCAGCACAGCACCCCTCTTTCCTCACAGCACCTCCTTCAGCACAGCACACCTTTCCCTTCACAGCAGAACACCCCTCTCCCCTCACAGGACAGCAACCCTTTCTCCTCACAGCACCCCTCACCACATAACACCCCTCTCCCCATCAGAGCACAGCCCCTCTCGTAGCACAGCATCCTTCTCCAAATACAGCACAGCAACCCTCTCTCTTCACAGCACCACTCCCCTCACAGCACAGCACACCTCTCCTGTCGCAGCGCAGCAACCCTCTCTCCTTACAGCACCCTCTCTCCCCACAGAGCACAGCACCCCTCACAGCACAGCACCCTCTTTCTCCTCACAGCACTCCCACAGTAAAGCACAGCACCCCTCTCCCCTCACTGCACAGCACCCTTCTCAGCACAGCACCCCTCTTCCATCACAACAAAGCATCCCTCTCCCCTCACAACACAGCACCCTTCTCAGCACAGCAACCTTCTCAACACAGCACCCCTCACAGCAAAGCATCCCTCACAGCACCCCTCTCAGTACACACCCCTCTAAGCACAGCAAAGCACCCCTCTAAACTTACCTGTCAGGGATACTGGTGTTTTTGTGCCGCAGACCTGCCAACGGCTCCTCAAGCAGCTCCTCTGAATACTGGCACAGTGGGGGACTGAGTGAGTGACAGTGACTCACCGTCACTGTTTGCAGCGGCATGCGCATGTCAGGCTGTGTCGCAGTGGTGCCCTCCTTAGTGTGGTGCTTTACACAGCCGCATACCTGGCGTATTGGTCTGATGAGGTATCCCAGGACATTTTATGTTTCTTGGTTGTAACCTGTTTTCCACTCAAGATTTTTTTTAAAGTTCCTCCAAGCTGCCCAAAATTTTGGTTTATGATAAACCTAAATATGAAATTAAATAAAATTAAATATACCTAACATAAACAGATAAATAAATAAATAAATAAATACCGGCTATTCCTTTTACTGTATACTGAAGGAGAGGTGTAGGATTTATAGTGCTAGGTTGAAATATCTTTTTTATTTTTCAGAAGGTTACAGTATGTATCTGCACATTCAATCTCATATATGTATCTATTACTTTGGAACTAATTGAATACTATCATGTTTATGTTTATGTTTATACATTTTCTATGTATTACTGACAGTTCCAGGAACTTGCCCAAGCAACTCCACCATCTACAATGGGAATGGGGAATTTATATATCTTTGGATGGAAACAAATCCAGCAGTAACAGCTAGACAACCATGCCAAACAAACCATGTTGAGTTTGCCACAAGATACTGGTAAGATCAGCAATATTAAAAAATTGTGCAAGGATGTTTTCTCAGGGAATCAGCAGCCTAGCCCAGTGGTTCCCAAAATTTCTTGAATCACGGCGCCCTAGAGTACAGTATCAGCATTTTTTTTCACGGCACGCCTAAGATAAAAGTGTTTTATTGATACATTTTGAAAAAAAATTTATTAAATTAAGTAAATTGTGCCTACCTGTCCTTACTGTCAGGTATGTGGTGGTGTACAGTGGTGCTTCTGATTATCCACATGTTTTATGATTAGCAGTTACTAGCGCTGGTTGTGCATATCACTTTAACCGTAAATAACTTGGTCCTGGACCACTAACCCTAGGCACCCCTACAAGAGCCTCACAGGACATCAGGGTACCTAGGCACACAGTTTAGGGACCACTGTCCTAGCCATTAGACCTGCACAGGATGCATTGAAGTAGATAAATGTAATCACTTTGCCTCCATATTACTCCTGATAATCTATTTTTATTTTATATCTTTTAGCAATATCAATGTCAGCAGTGAACATGCAGAATGGGATAATCCTAACTATAACATGTGTGTTCCTAGTACATTGGAGGATTTAGAATATGTCACTGTAACACCAGGTAATACAGATGCTCACATTAGTATGCATTATAAGAGTACAGCATGTCCTTTTTATTTGGGACATGTGACAGTTTGTAGATCACAGTAGTATAGTTATTTGGAACTTTTCAAAGGAATGTCTTTTACACTTTATCTTTTATACTAATAATAACCTGTAGTATAGTATTCTTATTATTCTAAAGATGTGCCTGGCACAGAGAGTCTAGGAACACTGAACAGTGATGATTCTTTTTGTGGCTGATATGAGATGATAGTATGACGGGAGAAGAATTTTTGTAACCAAAGCAAGGGTACCAAATTGCTCCCTATCATCCTCATTTTGTCATTCAGTGGAAATTTCCTGTTCATTTCACTCAGTTCCCATACACAGTGGGCCTGATTCATGTTTGTACGCACTTGCCTACACAGCTGTGATTTTTTTTTTTAGGCTTCTTAATTGCTAATCATCGCAAGTGAAGCTGCCGCCCAGAAAACAAAATAGATGCCCACCGGAACCATTGCAAAAACTAATTTGCAACTGCGTACACATACGCATGCTATACACATTAATGAGAAACATCGACTTCTATGGTAGCCCTTTGGCTGTGCAGACTGGACACAGCAGTAGTGACACAGGAATCATGTTTCTCTATGTATATGATTGCAGCTGACCACAGATACACACCCTGAAAATGACCATGACACACCTGCGTTTTGCTGACACTCCCTATTACCATCCCAAAGGTATCTTCCTGTCAATCGCTCTGCGATGAAGTTCTCACTGCGATCGGAATCACAGAGGTACCTTGCCACGTGCATGTGCAGTCTGATGATGATCGCTTAGTTGTGTACAGACATGAAGTACGCCGTTTGTATCACGTCACCCTTTAGAGTGCAAGCTCTCATTGGCAGGAATCTTTGTACATTTTGTTCTCTTTTCCATGTGTGCTTACTGTTTGTACGGCAATGTCCCATGTTGTATTGTGCAATATGTTATATTGGTGCTATAAAAATGTCATAATAATTATCATTTACATCTCTAGGGCTCGATTATCATTCATGTATTTTCATGACCATAATGGATGTTATAGGACTCACACATAACAGATCTTATATTCCCTTCAGTGATATACCAGGCGTAACTAAGGTTGTGTGACCGGTGCTGCTGCCCAGGGTGCAAGGATGAGAAGTACTAGCATCCAGTGGCGGATCGGAGGGTGGGATGGGTTGGCATTTCTATCGCTATGCTGCCGATACTTATCACATTGCATTTATATCTAGATTGTGAGGCTGATTCCTGGGTATGCATAATGGGGGCAGGCAAACATAGTACAGTAAGGGAGTGTGCATGTAAGTGCCATAGATAGAGGGTCGGATTTGTAAGTCAGACACTACTGCCACCACTTTTGTCATAGTCTCATCTGAAACTTTATGTTTATGCCAGTATCAGGCCTTCCCCTGCCATACAGGTGTGCGTCCAGGGTCGGACTGGCCCACAGGGGTACCAGGGAAACCACCGGTAGGCCCCACTGCCTGAGGGCCCACTCCTTCCTCTAGGGATCAGGTTCCAGACTGTGCACTTGTATTATACATGGTAGATATGTTGCATTACACTGCACTAGACTATTGTGTACTATTGTGTATTTCAAGCCTCTGTAGAGGCTGGCCACATCCCCTCGGTGGGCCCTCCATGCCCCAGTCCGACACTGTGTGCGTCTGACTGTGCAAGGGCTGAGCTGCCTGCTAATACTGTCTGCGGTGTCTTCATCAGTTGCTCCAAGGAAACTTGCACCAGCCCTAAAGAAGCTGCAGATTCTCCGTCAGATAATGGCCTCCAATATTAGTGATAAGCGGTATCTTTAAAAGACACTACAGGTGTTGTGTAACGATATGTATGATGGTGCATCTGATCAGCTGTTTGCATAGTGACACATCTAGCTGATAGTACTTCATTCATTAGGATTGCTGCTATTTGACGTTATGCACTGGCCACCTATCTGTATTACCTATTAGTCATTTCTGCCTGGAGTACTGCAGGAATGGATATGTACTAATAACAGAGGGTGGGTCTGGGTCATTAGGTCGACAACATGTAGGTCGACAGTCACTAGGTCGACCACTATTGGTCGGCATGCATTAAGTCGATAGGATGACTAGGTCGTCCTGAAAAAGGTCGACATTGAAAAAGGTCGACATGAGTTATTTTTAGTTTTGTGGGTGTTGTTTTCTTCGTATAGTGACAGGGAACCCCAATTAGTGCACTGTGGACCCTCGCATGGCTCGCCATGCTCTGGGCAAGATACCTCGTTCGGCACAGGTTACCGTTCCCAATTGTAGTCCACGTGGATCGTAAAGTATAAAAAAGTAAAAAAAATTTGAAAAACTCATGTCAACCTTGTTCATGTCGACCTAGTGCATGTCGAGCAATATTGGTCGACCTAATGACTGTCGACCTAAGTCTTGTCGACCTAATGACCGTAAGCCCCAGAGGGGGGTGGGGAGTGTACAGAGTACCTGGTCCCGAGCCTGTCTGGGGACCCGTGTCTGGCAGCCACACCCTCAAGATGGCATAGCCATGCAGCACAGCATGTGAGGAGGGCCCGTGTATTCACAAAAAATGTAATCTTGCCCCACCCGTAATACAGGTAAAGATAAATAATAAAGATAAATAAATATCACCTAATAAAGATCACCTTGTTCTGATTTGTACGTTATTGCACAGCAGCAGGAAAGCGGCTGTGCAATACCATACAAATGAAATGCAAATGTAGCAGGAGACATCTGTAGGAAATAGCCGCCTAAGGCCAACTTCTGAGATCCAAATGCTGCGTCTGAAGATGCAGCATCAGATCCCTGTCGTGACCAAGCTTTTTCAGATTGGCCGTTGGAACAGGTCATCCAGACCCAGAAAGTGTGCATCCGATGATGCAGGCCCTGATCCCAAAATGCCTACAAAACTGGTGAGACACACTTATTTTGTACAATGGACTTCGTCGCTACCCCTGCTCTGCCCCCCGACACCATAGAATGTCAGTCATGCTGAGGCTAAGATGGGACTACAAGCAATATCGTACAAACCCCCCAAAATTGGATTTGTATGGAATTCAATATTCAGAAACACTTGATACATCAGATCGTATTCTGCAATACTTGCAGTAATAACTCATATTAACACTTGTTTTTTCCCTTGTCGTAGAAAACGCAAACTATTTGGCAGAGCAGATTTTAAATCTAACGAGGAAAATGTCGTCCTTACCTGAAAACAATATAAGAATCATTCTCACCAAACTGTCTGAAATAATTGCACTGGGAAAAATGGGTCTTGAGACTGCAAATATTAATTTGGCGTTAATAAGTTTAATTTTGACAAAAGCTGACAATTCATTGCCGATGTTTACCAACCAGTGAGTATTCCAACTCTATATGTTTTCTGTTTCATAGTAAAAAAAATAAAATAAATCATAGACTGATTGTCTAAGCAGTTAAAATACCACCAGTCGGGATCCCGGTGGTCAAAATACCGACGCCTGAATCCCGACTGGATGAAATGCCGCCGCTGGAATACCGCCGACACAGGCTATTCTGCCTCTGTGGGTGTCCACGACACCCACAGAGGAAGAATATAACCTGTGGCGAGTGCACAAGGGGCTTTCTAGAGCTTGCCCCGCTGCCGGCATTCTGGCGGACGGGATCCCGCTATCGGGATAATGACAGCCCACATCCCGTCCGCCGGCAACTTGTGCGTATCCCCTTTATAGGTGTGTTGGCTGAAGTTATGACAATTTACCATTCACTTCTATAATCATGCAATAAAAAGAACTGTAACATACAGCAACACATACACAACATTATTGTTTTCATTTCATTTTAATTGTGATACTCTACTAAATATTCTTACATCCACTCTACAAAATCTAGTCCAGTCTAGGGACAAGCTATAACACGTAAAACAAAAATGATCCCTATTCAGTATATCCCCAGTAGAGGTTAATTGGATAGATTTCCTATAAAAAAATAAAAATAAAGTGTTGCCTATGGCAGCCAATCAGATTCTAGTTATTATATTAACTAGTTTAATGTGCCTATGAGCTTTTAATCCAAAGAAACATTTTAAGAGGCGCCCCATTATTTATCATACACTCTGCAGAAATTGTCTGGTGATATTGATATTATACTGTCAATGGGTTCAAGAGGTAACTGAACTATGGGCCTGATTCCGAGTTGTACAATATAGCACTGACACAAGGAAGCAGCTGTGCAATATCGTACAGCTAATATACTAATGCAGTCAGGAGGCGTCTGGTGTAAATAGACGCCTCCTGACTGCTTCTGTGATCTGCTGGTGCGTCTGAAGATGCACCATCGGATCACTCTGCATGGCCATCGGTCATCCGAGTTACCTTCAGGTTTCTCACGATGACCATCGATGACATGCAGCTGAGGTTAGTAAATCTGAGTCGCCAGATGCAGACACTGACATTGGCACTTCCACAAAACGGGGGCGACACACCTCCATTTTGTGGAACTCAACTAGTTGCCGCCCCTTCCCTGCCCCCAAATGCCCTCAGCCTGTCAATCTTGCTGGGGCTTAGGGGGCACTGCATGCGAGGACGCAGGACCCGTTCTGCACATGTGCAGTGTCCCCACCATCGGACTTGTATGCTAACCACCGGGTTAATGTACAAGTCTGAAACAGGCCCTATATTGGAACTGAGCTAATCTCCTATGCAGAGGATTACTGCCTAGGATTTCCCAGTTTATTATCTTGGTGAAAACAGCATTTTTTATGTTAAGCGTAAAGGTGTTGAGCATAGGACTTGTGGTTTGCAATTAACCATCTGTCTAGACTCTCCCTCTATTTACAACTAACCAATAAGTCGTCCATAACGTTATTGCAATTAACCAATATGTGCAACTTATTTAACTATTGTATCACTAAAAATAACCACATGGACACAGGCTACTTTGGTTTAAAGGTCATAACTTGATTTATTAAAGGCATGATCCTGAGCTTTTACTTATTTTGGGGGAGTAAAGAAGGATGCTACAAACACTCAGCTCCACACATATGATTCTAAACTGATACGTCCCCTCTGTGACACGTGTAATCTGAGCTGCAAAGACCCACAACCCCTTCTAAAAGATAGTACAAGCATGTCCACACGGACAGACGCCCAAAGTCCTCCCGCAGAGGTACTAGCCACCCTTCACAGAGTATGTGCTCCACAACGGCTTCTTACACCTAACGTGGCAGCTGGGTTGTAGCGCCTTCCCGTCCAACAGCACCTTATATATAAAGCAGTGACGTGCAGTGATATAAAGAGACAGTAAAAACTAAACAAGGGGGGAAAAAATAGGGAGGGAGGGACAAACACCATCTAGCAAGAGGGATGCCGCGCTAGCCACTCCTTAAGATTCCCTGATATGCCAAACCTGACCAATCACAAAATTCCCCAAACATAATCTACCTAGCAACAGTTGACAAATTATAAACCAATTGCAAAAAACGAAGGACTCATATAACCTTATGCTTATTAAGCTCTCATCTCTTTTTAGCTGTCTCTAGAACTTTTAAACTCCATTGAAATATATAACACTAACTTAAGCTGCTTCTGCTGGATTGAATATATTTTAACACCACCTGCTTTTTGCATGGCTCTGTTGGCAAGGTTGCTCTTGCATTTTTATTGTTTGCTGGACTAAATTAAAAACTACTAACTTTGCCAAGTGCCCTTCCTAAAACAATTATGTATGTTATGTAATTAAAACATTTTATTGCATAAAATGAAATAAATGAATATTAACTGACTAGCACTTTTATAATTTATTTTTTATTTTTATTAAATCTAACCCAAGATCTTATATAAACCATTTACTGTATTCTGTTTTATTTTTTTCAAATGTTATTCTTTTCCAGCCCACTGGTTGTTGTGGTCCTAGACATAACTATTTTAGCACAGCGCTGTATAAAATGACTAAAAAGGCAGACGAAATTGCCACGTGCAACAAATTTAGAGTTAACCAGAAACTACAGTATGTCAATAGTGACTCATAAATATAATTTTGTAACATGATTCTTTTCTTTTCCTAAATATTTATTGAGGTTTTATAATTTGCTTTTCAGGATACTAAACATTACGGAGGAAATTGGTTTCGCAATTGATTTTCCTGGAGACACAGCAAATGTCACTGTTGATTCTCTGGCTTTACTTGTAGCAAATGTTGATTTTAAGAACTTTAAAGAACTTTACTTCACCGTTGAGTCATACCTGGATGGGAAGGACATAGAGGTATGATTACCATGCACTGCGCTTGCAATTACTGACTAAAAAAGGAGTTAGAAAATGTATACATATGGCTCCGACGGGAATTGTTTCATTTAAACTAAGAAAAACAATGAAAAAGTACAGTTATTTGCAGGGACAAATGCTGGATTTCTAGTGGGGGAATTCCAAATGTAAATAACAATCTCCTGCTCTGCAGAAAACTGGAGCAAGCACAGGAGTTGGGGGGAGCTCTTAGAAGAACCTCCTAGTGTATGGAAAATAGTATTAATAATTAACACTAGAGGGTGTAGATGGTATAGGCCAGTGTTTCCCAACTTGAGTCCTCAAGGCTCACTAATGGTGCCCACACACAGTGCGCTTATCGCATGCTATTTGATCTTTTTAGTTCAAATAGCATCGCGTCTAAATCACATCGCACCGTGTTTAGTTTCCCTTGCGATGCGATGCGATGCGATGCGTGCTCCCGTGTAGTCAATATTGCAAGGCAAAATAGTATGTGCAGGCAGGTATTTCTGAACCACATCACATACATTACATATCGTAGTGTAGCCAAAATCGGGTGTAGTTCAAATTGCATGTAGTTCAAATCGCATGTAGTTCAGATAGCATACCACTAAAGTACAAATCACATAGCACAAATAGTATAGCTCAAATTGCACCTAGCACAGATAGCACCGTGTGGGGGCACCATAACTGTCCAACATATTTAACTATTCTAAACATATGTGGTAAGGAAAAGGTTAAACTTTCCATAATAAATAAAGAAACATAATAGAACCAGTAGGAGACAGAACTGCACTTTCTAAGCACATATTCTCCCACCTCATGGTAAGGCGCCTATCTCTTCTTCTGGGCATGTGCAGCAGCTCCGCTTTGTCCCTTACACTGCTGTAGTAATCGTATTACATACTATTTCTATCATAGTCATATTTTGAGCTGCTGGCTATGAGAAGGGGGGGTTTCCCGGCAACCGGAAACTTCCCCTGCATTTCCCTATGATTTGAATGAAAAAAAAAAAAAAAAACGCCATACAATACATATCTGCATTTAGACATTGTGGGTGAACTAATGTTATGAATCAAACTCCATTTCTCTACATACATTATGTACTTATGGAACTTGAGATTCACAGCTGAGCTTTATGTGCTGACATACCTGGGAGTGAGTTTATCAGGGGGTTGTTGTTACTTATTGTCTGCTCAAAATGTCACTGAAATTCCTTTTCCCATTATCCTTCCTTACTGTAAATAGTGGAATCCTGCCCCTGGAATTTTCATCAATCCCAGTGATGTGCCTACTACCTATACTTGCATTTTTCAAGTACTGAATCACTACTAGGCATATACAGTAAATTATAATACAACTTTTCACTGTATTTTAACTTTATTCCTGTATTATAAATCAAATGCATTTGAGTTTAAAAAAAATATGATTAGTCGATAACCATTGGTGTACATGATAAATATAAATAAGTCTTCTGATAGTCATTTTGGTAACTATTTCAACAGATAACACTAGAAAATGTGCCTGTAGACCAGGCTGTTGCCTACATCCATTTACCTGAAGAAATAAAAGACCAAGTGGCTGCAGCAGGTTCCAAAGTGCAGTTTAACTTTTTTGGGAATTCATCACTTTTTAAGGTAAAAATAAAAGTATTGTCACCTTGGGGGTAATTCAGACCTGCAGCAAATTTGTTAGCAGTTGGGCAAAACCAATTAACTAAATTTAGCACATCTACAATCAGTCACACAGACATGCGGGGGGACACCCAGCACAGGGCTAGTACGCTCCCTGCATGTCAGGCCCAACCCCCCGCACAAGTACTAAAGCATCACACAGCGGCGATGCTTTTGTACTGTAGGAGCAGCTCCCTGCTAGCGCAGCTCCTGCACGCTGGCAGGAGCTACTCGTCACTGTGATGGTTGCAGCGGCTGCGTGTGATGCCACACAGCCGCCACGGCTCGCCCCACCCAATGGTACGGGCAGCCTGCATTGCCTGGACCGCGCCCCCTAAATGGCAGCCAAACGCTGCCGGCCCGCTCCCTCCCGCCCAGCGACTGCCTCTGCCTGTCAATCAGGCAGAGGCGATCGCAGGGCTGAGACAGCCGGCGGCTGTCTGGCATGCGCCAGCGCATGCGCAGTTCAGACCTGATCGACTGCTGTGCGAAAATGCACAGCAGCGATCAGGTCTGAATTAGGCCCCATGTGCACTGCAGGGGAGGCAGATATAACATGTGCAGAGAGAGTTAGATTTGGGTGGGTTATTTTGTTTCTATGCAGGGTAAATACTGCCTGCTTTATTTTTACACTGCAATTTAGATTTCAGTTTGAACACACCCCACCCAAATCTACTCTCTCTGCACGTGTTATATCTGTCCCCCCTGCAGTGCACATGGTTTTGCTCAACTGCTAACAAATTTGCTGCTACGATCAAGTCTGAATTACCCCCCTTATGTCTAAGTATTTCTTCATTTTATCTATACAGGTTGAGTATCCCATATCCAAATATTCCGAAGTACGGAATATTCCGAAATACGGACTTTTTTGAGTGAGAGTGAGATAGTGAAACCTTTGTTTTTCGATGGCTCAATATACACAAACTTTGTTTAATACACAAAGTTATTAAAAATATTGTATTAAATGACCTTCAGGCTGTGTGTATAAGATGTATATGAAACATAAATGAATTGTGTGAATGTAGACACACTTTGTTTAATGCACAAAGTTATAAAAAATATTGGCTAAAATGACCTTCAGGCTGTGTGTATAAGGTGCATATAAAACATAAATGCATTATGTGCTTAGATTTAGGTCCCATCATCATGATATCTCATTATAGTATGCCATTATTCCAAAATACGGAAAAATCCCATATTTAAAATACCTCTGGTCCCAAGCATTTTGGATAAGGGATACTCAACCTGTATATATAAAAGGCAAAAAAGGAGATTGACTCACTGATTGACTCACCACGAAATCTCTTAAACCACAAGGCCTACAATCTTGAAACTTGGCAGGTAGCTTCTCCTTAGGTCCCATGTGCTTACTAAGAAGCGGTTTTACAAATGTTACTGCCCATCCACAGAAATCGCAAAAAATAGATGTGTGTATGTACAGTATGTATGTGTATATGTATGTTCCAGCATAACTTCGGAATGCCTGCAGCAATATACACCAAACTTGGTACATATATGACTTACAATCTGGGAACAAACACTGTGGGGGTAATACACCCCTACCACCTCTAGGGGTGATGCAGCAGCACAGAGTATTTCAGTAGACAGCATAACTCTGGAATGCCTGGAGCAATTTACTCCGAACTTGATACACATATGAGTTACAATCTGGGAACAAATACTGTGGGGGTAAGACACCCCCACCACCCCTAGGGGTGATTCAGCAGCACAGAGTATTTCTGCAGACAGCATAACTCTGGAATGCCTGGAGCAATTTACTCCAAACTTGGTACACATATGACTTACAATCTGGGAACAAACACTGTGGGTGTAAGACACCCCTAGCACCCCTAGGGGTTGGACAGCAGCACAGGGTATTTCAGGAGATAGCATAACTCTGGAATGCCTGGACCAGTTTACACCAAACTTGCTACACATATAACTTACAATTGGGGAACAAATACTGTGTGGGTAAGACACCCCTAGGGGTGAAGCAGTAGCACATAGTATTTCAGCAGACAGCATAACTCTGGAATGCCTGGTGCAATTTACACCAAACTTCGTACACATATGCCTTATAATCTGGGAACAAACACTGTTGGGGTAACACACCCCTAGCAACCCTAGGGGTGGGCCAGCTGCACAGACTATATCAGGAAATGCATGATACTGTATGTCAGTGACGACAGCGCTTCATATGGCATTAGCAATGACATGATGTGAGGAGGAGAATGGAGGTAGCAGGAAGCCACATGCTGGGAGTCATATAGTGGGAATAGCAGGGTCCCCAGCAGCACAGGGTATATTAGGAGATGCATGATATGTCAGGCAGGACAAGGCTGCTTGTGACAGGGGCAGTGACATAATGTCAGGAGGGGAATGGAGGTAGCACGAACCCACACACTGAGAGTTAAATAGTGGAAGTAGCAGGGTCCCTTAGCAGCACAGAGTATATCAGGAGATGTTTAATCTGCCGCACTATATAAGAAACTGACAATAAATCGATCATTTCACAGGGGCACTGACATGATGTGAGGAGGGGAATGGAGGCAGCAAGAAGCCACAGACTGAGAGTTGTATAGTGGAGGACCAAAAAGGGGTCCGGCCACTACACAAAGTGGGTCAGGGAAGCAAGATATGCCTATATAATAGATCTCCAACCAACGTCAGTTAACAAACAACTATAATTCTAATTTACCATCCTCATCCTGTAGAGAAGCACGGTTATTCAGCTAGTTAACAATAAGTATGAACTGGAAGAGGACAGGCTCGCCTGGGAGCAAGCATGAGTTTGCTTATGTGCCTTATAATATTTCTAAATGAATAATACTACCCCCTTCAGCCCGCCAGTAAGAACCTGGTTTATTGCATGTGAGTGTGCGCAGCAACTCGGGTTGCGGTGCAGTCTGAAAGGAGCCAGTTGCAATAATCCGGTATTTCAACTTGGGCAGCAAGCAGGGTTGAACTCGTGGTGTGGTGAGAACGTGTAAACCTGGTCGATGCGTCCCCGGGACCCGATCACTGCATAGGAAGAGGCAGCGCTTGCCGGGTTGCCTGTCTGTAAGGGGTCTTGCCGAGTCGCACCTGGGAAGGAGCCACGTACAATCCCGGGTGCAACTTGGCAATAGCTATATGAAAAGGGTATAACTGGGGGTATAACTGGGATATACTGTATTCTTGTATTACAATGGCAGCATCTCAAACCACTTAGCCTTGTCTGTTTGTTTGCAAAGAAAATCTTGATTAACCCTTGAAAAAGGGTGGTCTTCTGGTTGCCGAATGTCGGGATCCCGGCGCACAGTATACCGGTGCCGGAATCCCGACACCCGGTATACTGACACATATTCTCCCTCGTGGGGGTCCACGACCCCCCTGGAGGAACGTGCTCGCAGCGCGGCGAGCACAGCGCGCCCGCAAGGGGCTCATTTGCGCTCGCCATGCTGTCGGTATGCCGGCGGTCGGGCTCCCGGCGCCGGTATGCTGGTCGCCGGGAGCCCGGCCGCCGGCATACCATACTACACCCCTTAAAAAAGACTACATTGTTTTTTGCACAATTTCCTGATGTATTATTATTATTATTACATTTTATTTATAAGGCGCCACATGTGTTTCGCAGCGCCGTACAAAGGACAGTACAGGGGACAAAACATTGCATTACAGTAAATAAATAACAAATAGAGTACAGGTAACAGAGCACCACACATTCTCAAGACATAATACAGCTAAGATGTAAGTATTGAGGGAGTGATCATCGTACTACTAGAGGCTGGTGGCCATAGATGGAGATGAGCCTTTACTAGCAGGATAAAGATGGTCATTGAGTAGGGGAGAGCTATGAGTGAAATGTGTTGAGACGAGGGCTTAGATAACAAGAGGAAAGAGGGCCCTGCTCTGAAGAGCTAACAATCTATTGGGGAGGGGCGACAGACAGATGACAAGAGGTGCAGGCAAGTGGGAGGTAGCCTGATGGCAGTATGCAAGCAAAGCTGAGATGTTCACGGCATGAGGCAGGGGGGTGGAGGCGCGGCTAAAGCACTGGGTTATGCATCGGGAGGGTATGCTTTGATGAATAGGTGGGTTTTTAGTGCCCGTTTAAAGCTTTGCAAGGTTGGGGAGAGTCTAATGGAGCGGGGGAGTGCGTTCCACTGAAGGGGTGCAGCACGGGCAAAATCGTGAACTCGTGCATGGGAAGCAGTGACCAGGGCGGTGGAGAGGCGACGGTCATTAGTCGACCGCAGGGGGCGGGAGGGAGTATGAAGGGAAAGGAGGTTGGAGATGTAGGGAGCAGTGGAATTAGAGATGGCCTTGTATGTGAGGGTGAGGAGTTTGAAGAGGATTCTGTAGGGGAATGGGAGCCAGTGTAGATTTTGTTGAAGGGGAGTGGCAGATGTGGTGCGGCGGGAGAGGAAGATAAGCCTAGCTGCGGAGTTCAGGACAGATTGGAGGGGAGCAAGATGGGAGCAAGCAAGGCCAGTGAGGAGGACATTGCAGTAGTCAAGTCGTGAGATGACCAGTGAGTGGATGATGAGTTTAGTTGCACTCTGGGAGAGATATGGCCTGATAAGAGCAATGTTGCGTAGCTGGAAACGACAGGATTGTGCCAGGGCTTGGATGTGGGGTACAAAGGAGAGGGAGGAGTCAAGAGTGACGCCCAGGCAGCGGAGTTGGGGAACGGGGGAGATGGTGGTGTTGTCAACAATGATGGAGATATTGGTCGGGGGTGTTGCTCTGGATGGGGAGAAGATGATGAGTTCCGTTTTGTCTATGTTGAGCTTTAGAGAGCGTTCAGACATCCAGGAGGAGATTGCAGAGAGGCAGCTGGAAACCTGAGAGAGGACAGAGGGGGACAGATCAGGAGATGAGAGGTAGAGTTGTGTGTCATCAGCATAGAGGTGGTATTGAAGGCCAAATGAGTTAATGAGCGCACCCAGGGAAGAGGTATACAGGGAGAACAGAAGGGGTCCAAGGACAGAACCCTGAGGGACACCAACAGGAAGGATGGAAGGGTGTGAGGTGGTGTTTGAGGCAGACACAGAGAAGGAGCGGTTAGTGAGGTAAGAAGAAAACTAGTCAAGGACAGTGCTAGAGAGGCCAGCGTTTTGGAGTGTGCCGAGGAGGAGAGGATGATCTACGGTGTCAAAGGCAGCAGAGAGGTCCAGAAGGATGAGCAGAGAGAAGTGGCCCCTGGATTTGGCCGAAAGCAGGTCATTGGTGACTTTCACCAGGGCAGTCTCAGTTGAGTGGAGTGGGCGAAAGCCAGATTGTAGTGGATCGAGGATGGAGTTGTCAGAGAGGTAGCTTGTGAGACGGCTGTAGACTAGTCGTTTAAGTAATTTGGAGGCGAAAGGGAGAAGAGAGATGGGGCGGTAGTTAGTGGGTGATGAGGGGTCGAGGTTGGGTTTTTTGAGAATAGGCGAGACCAGAGCATGTTTGAATGGTGAGGGGAAGATGCCGGTGGAGAGGGACAGGTTAAAGAGGTGAGCAAGGTGGGAGCAGGCAGTGGGGGAGAGGGAGCGGAGAAGACGGGAGGGAAGGGGGTCCAGGGGGCAGGTGGTGGGGGGGAAGGATAAGATGAGGGAGTGGACTTCCTTTTCTGAAGTGGGATGGAAGGAGGACAGGGTGGGATAGATGGAGGGGAGGGATAAAGGGGGCAGGGGGGTAGCAGAGGGGTGACGGCGGGAGATGTCGTGTCGGATATCCTCAATTTTGGAGATGAAGAAGGAGGCAAAGTCAGTGGCAGTGAGGGAGGATGGGAGGGGAGGAGGAGGGGGCGAAGGAGAGTGTTGAAAGTTTCAAAGAGACGGCGTGGACAGGAGGACTGAGAAGAGATGAGTGCTTGGAAAAAGGATTGCTTGGCGAGGGAAAGAGCAGAGCTGTAGGAGGAGAGAATAAACTTGAAATGGAGGAAGTCCGCCAGAGAGTGAGATTTCCTCCAGGAGCGTTCAGTAGAGCGTGAGCATTTTTGTAAGAAACGTGTTAGTTTGGTGTGCCAGGGTTGGGGTTTGGAGCGGCGGAGGGGGACAGAGGAGAGGGGGGCCACAGAGTCGAGAGCAGCGGTTAGGGAAGAGTTATAGAAGGTGGCTGCCTGGTTGGGACAAGTCATAGTGGAAAGAGGAGAGAGGAAAGTCTCGAGGGAGGACATGAAAGTGGGGTTGAGAGACCCGAGATTGCGTCTGGTGGTGGTGGGTCTGGGTGTGGAGAGGAGGAGGGAGGATGAGAGGGTGAAAGAAAGCAGATGGTGGTCAGAGAGAGGGAAGGGAGAGTTTGAGAAATCAGAGAGATCACATCGGTGGGTGAAGACAAGGTCGAGGGAGTGGCCGAGATTGTGAGTAGCGGTGGAGGTCCATTGAGAAAGTCCAAAGGAGGTGGAAAGGGCGAGAAGATTAGTGGAAGCGGCATTAGTGATGTCAATAGGGATGTTAAAGTCTCCGAGGATGACAGAGGGGAGGTCGGAGGAGAGAAAGTGGGGAAGCCAGGCAGCAAAGTTGTCAAGGAAAGGTGAACAGTGGCCAGGGGGGCGGTAGATCACTGCCACAAGAAGGTGACTGGGGTAGAAGAGGCGGATAGTGTGGACCTCGAAGGTGGAGAAGGTGAGAGAGGGCTCAGGTGGGATGACACGAAAGGTGCAGTTAGGGGAGAGAAGGACGCCCACGCCTCCACCCTGGCGACCATCAGTTCTGACTGTGTGGGTGAAGGAGAGGCCTCCGTAGGAGAGGGCAGCAGGGGAGGTGGTGTCAGAGGAGGAGAGCCAGGTTTCAGTGATGGCGAGAAGGTGAAAAGAGTGGGAGATGAAGAGGTCGTGGATAGTTGGCAGCTTGTTGCAGATTGATCTAGCATTCCAGAGTGCACAGGAGAAAGGAAGGGAGGGGACAGGGGAGATAGGGATAAGGTTGGTTGGGTTCTGAGTGTTTGTGGGTGATTTTGAATTTGGGGGATGAGACCTGGCAGTGAGGATTGGTATGTGACAGGATCGAGGAGCCATAATTTGGTACAGTAGTGTTCAGGGGAATAGAATGGTGTAGGTGTAGTATAGAATGAACAAGGAGAATGTGGGGTGTAATGTAAGCAAAAGACATTGCAAACTGTATTTTAAGAAATAATGGTAGGAATGGAAAGGCTGAGATGGATACACAGTGGTTGTAGATTGTGTAAATGAGAGTGTGAGCAATGTGTGAAAGCAGTAGGGCTGCTACTTAATCAGACAGGTTGTTCAGTATCCAGGCTGTGCAGGCTGCAGTCGTTGCTGGTAGTGGCATAGGTAACTCACTGTAGTCTGTTGGTTGCAGTTCTTTTGTGGAGGTGGGGGAGATAGTCTGCTGTCCCTCTGTTTCTCTCCAGTTTATCTCCGTATATCTCCAAAGATTATATCATACTTTACACTAACATACTTAGCAACTAAAATGCTTGCAGCCTAAGATGCTTGCAGCATTGATCTATACTAGTTAAATAACCATGCAGACATGGGTACAGGGTTAATTGGTAGCAGCCCCCACCCTCTGAAAACTCCACCCACAACAAAAGGCTGCTTCAAGGTGTGAACAAATCACTATACCCCCACTAATACACAGTGAGAACAGACTATAGTCTGACCTAGAAATAACTAGTTAAAGATAAAATTATCAATACCTAGCATAGTACAAAAAGCATGTAATGGCTGGATGTTTTATTTATGGATCTCCATAAATAAAATGTTTCATTAGGGCAAACACCTGCTTTTGGCAGTATGGTATGTGGGAATACATTTCATGCTACTTTTAATGCTTTATAACAGTATAGTGAAAACACAATTTTGTTATACTGCCAACAATTATTTTCACATGGTGTAACTGGGTGTACAATGTAAGCAGTTACTTCTCCTGAGTGTGGAGAAATCAAATTATGTGTGCTTAATGCAGGGGTTTCACTAGCCTTGATGAAACGCGCTTGGAAGAAAGGCTCCATGTGAGCATCGCTGACAGGTATGTCGCTTCATGATAAGGAGCGTAGCTTTGTGGGAAGGGTGTGGCCAGTCGCAGCCAGTCCTCATTTTCATCACTCCAGGGGTTCTGGAGATGCTGGGCTGCCCCCAGAGACCATCTGTGGAGCTGGCTTCTACACTGTACAGGAGCCAAGTGCTGCATGCAATGTTACAGTGCAGCTTTAGGTTCCTGTAACTGAAGAGGAGCCCTTGGCGGGTGACACCCGGGAGCATCGAACACCCCTAGCACCCCCCTAGTGACGCCACTGCTTTATGGAGTAATAGGTCCTAAAAATCTAAAAGGTATAATGGCCAGAATCAAAGTTGGCAGTAGAACAAAGGCACTACATCTTTGGATACAGCTGCTGTGCAAAAACATGTAAAAAAAGCAGGAGGTGTCTGTAGTAGAAAGACACCCACTGATGGCTTCTGTGATCTGCTGCTGTGTTCAAAGTTGCACCATCAGATCACTCTGTGTGACCATCGGTCACCTCAGGTTACTCAAGATGGCCGGGAAATTCACGCTTCTGGGACCAGTGAAGCTGCATCCAATTACAGAGACACTAGCCTCAACCCACACGGCAAATGGGGCCGACACATTCCTGTTCTCTTTAACACTGGATGTCACCACCCCTTCCTCTCCTCCAAATGACCACAGCATGTCAATTATGCTGCGGCTTAGAGGGAGCTGTGGGTCTGATTCAGAGATGGATGGAAATGCAATGCAGAATGCAAGAAACATTGTATTTACTTCTGATCTATAGGAGGGTCATGCAGGAGACCTCTCAGTAGGAGAGACGCGTCCTGCATTGTTATTGCGATCTCAGCACTGTAACCAACGTAGCAAGCTGGGATCCAAAATCGTGGATATCGTTGGTGATGTTCCACGCACATATCTGAGAATGCAGGCCTCCCCTGAGATCGCAAAGCCTGTTCTGAGCGTGCGCACATCTGTGAATTTGTTTTCAGCTTCTCACCCTACCATAAATGTGACGTTGCTGAATCTAAGGCACTGCTTTGGTTGACATTTTTTGTGCACAATTAAAGTTGTATGTGGCCTCATCATTCATAACCTTGTAATAGCTCTAATACCTGGGCAACATACGTGAACACCTATATCTGTATAATTGGGTAAAATGGCCAGCCTATCGTATGTACCATCTCTTTTTTGTATCTTTTGTTAGGATTATGATTCCAGCAAATACATATTAAACACTAATATCATAAGTGGCAGTGTTGAGGGCACTAAGATAGAAGCACTGAAGAAGCCGGTGGAAGTTACTCTGCGGCACCTTCATAAAAATGTGGTAGGTAACACAAGCTTATGTACTGTTACATACATCGGTTGGGCCAGATGCTTAGCCTTGAAAAGTGATAAAGTGGAAAGTGATAAAGTAACAACCAATTAGCTCCTAACTGCCATTTTTCAAACATAGCAGTAAGGAGCTGATTGGCTGTTACTTTATCACTCTCCATTTTATCACTTTACAAGGCTCAGTTCATCTGCCCCAGAAAATGTAAATCATTCGATAGAAGTTCACTAATTACACATGCAAATAGTATGGGGCTGTGTAAAAATCCTCAGCACCCCAAACACAGACCTGCATGGAATATATACGCGAGCCCAGCAGACGGGATGTTGGCTGTCATTATACCGACAGCGGCATACCTTCATCCGGAATCTCAGCAAAGAGCGCGAGTCGCCTCATGGGCACACTGCGCTCGCCACGCTTTGGGCCTGGTGACGTGCTTCGCTCGCCACAGGTTCTATTCCCACTCGATTAGTGGCGTGGTCTCACCACCTGAGTGGGAATACTGGGCTGGGTTTGGGATTCCAACCACCAGTATTTCACCGGCTGTCGGAATTTCCGGCATCAGTATCCTGAACACTGGGATCCCGACAGCCGGTATATTAACCACACCACACCTACATGAAGCATACTGTACATTTTAACCTATTTATATTCAAAATTTGAAGTGTTTTGTTCTTGTCTTTTAGGACCGTCTCCCAGTGAAGTGTGTATTTTGGGACTTTAATATAAACAGTGAGTGATAATGGCATCTTTTTGTTGTTCAAAATTAAAATGACTAATAGTATTGCAAAAGTTATAAATAAGTTGGGTATATGAACTTTGTTTTAGGTAGAGGAATGTTTAATACTACAGTCCTCCTGCACCCATTACAACCTTCATATCACTACTCTTTACTGCTGTGAACTTGTCTTCATTCTTCTCCAAGGGGTACATTTACTAAGCAGTGATAAGAGCGGAGCAGTGAGCCAGTGGAGAAGTTGCCCATGGCAACCAATCAGCACTGAAGTAACATCTATAATTTGCATACTATAAAATGATACAGAGTTGCTGATTGGTTGATGGGGAAATATCTCCACTGGCTCACTTCTCCGCTCTTATCACTGCTTAGTAAATGTACCCCCAAACATCATATGATGGTTGCCCGCAGAACCCTGTCCTCAGTCACATAATCACCTGAGAGGACACATCCGGTATTTCTGACACCATGTGACATGAGTTTTGCTCCCTCCATTTTAGTCACGCTAGGTTTTCCCTTTTGATACCTTAAAATAGGAACCCGTCCCAACTATTCTCCTACTCTAAATTCACCAAACTATACCTTACAATGCTGCTGTATTGGGTAATTGGGCCAGTGACTGTCATAGCAGTCATAACATGAAAATGAGCCAGATCACCAGAATAAATAAATTACAATTTACTCATTTGGAATTGACCAGATTATTATCAGGCATGTTTGAATATGTGGCAGGATGATAAACAGTATCAGCATGTGTTGAATAGGTGAAATCTATGTACCATTCAATGGCCAGGTCTCAACCAGTTTGACTAGTTGATAACCATTACTTTCTAATGTTACCAAAATAGGTGTGTTGGGGAGGGCAGTGTAGGGCAGCAGGTATGGGCCATACACCGCCTCTAGTGCCTCTAGTGTAGAGAAGTAGCATTCTGACACTTACATAAGCTGCACTGTGTGCACTGTGGTCCCTGCCCCATAGTGCACTGCTCTACAAGCCGGTAAGCATGGGTTGTTGGGGGAATCTTGCCTCCAATCCACTGAGAGTGAAGTTTCGCCACTACTAATGACTAATATTCTTCTCCATGTCAAAGTGCTAGTTGTAACTCCAGTAAAACACAGTTACTGGGTACGCTGTGAGTTTTCCTCTATAAGAAGTCAGACCCAGAGCATTGCTGCATACCTGGATTTTCCATCCACATCATCTAAGTACACATTAAAATAAAAATCACTCCAGCACTTTACTAAACAAGGAAATGGATAATAGTGATATGATCCTGATTTTTATGATGCTGACTGGAAAACATTAACAAAGTGAGCTAAGTCTTGCTTCATCTCTTTCTGACACAGATAATTTAGGTGGATGGAACGAATCCGGGTGTTCAAAATCCTTTACAAACATGGAATATACATCTTGTAACTGCAGTCATCTTACGCACTTTGGAGTTCTACTTGTAAGTACAGTACACATTACTAAAAAAATAAAAGCTTCAGTTTTCTGACAGTAATGAAAAAGCTGAATGATGGGTATAACACAATGTCGTAGAAGATGAATGATGGGTATAACACAATGTCGTAGAAGATGAATGATGGGTAGAACACAATGTCGTAGAAGATGAATGATGGGTAGAACAGAATGTCGTAGAAGATAAATGATGGGTAGAACTAGTGATGTGCATCGGACATTTTTCGGGTTTTGTGTTTTGGTTTTGGATTCGGTTCCGCGGCCGTGTTTTGGATTCGGACGCGTTTTGGCAAAACCTCACCGAAAATTTTTTGTCGGATTCGGGTGTGTTTTGGATTCGGGTGTTTTTTACAAAAAACCCTAAAAAACAGCTTAAATCATAGAATTTGGGGGTCATTTTGATCCCATAGTATTATTAACCTCAATAACCATAATTTCCACTCATTTACAGTCTATTCTGAACACCTCACACCTCACAATATTATTTTTAGTCCTAAAATTTGCACGGAGGTCGCTGGATGGCTAAGCTAAGCGACACAAGTGGCCGACACAAACACCTGGCCCATCTAGGAGTGGAACTGCAGTGTCAGGCAGGATGGCACTTCAAAAAAATAGTCCCCAAACAGCACATGGTGCAAAGAAAAAAAGAGGCGCACCAAGGTCGCTGTGTGACTAAGCTAAGCGACACAAGTGGCCGACACAAACACCTGGCCCATCTAGGAGTGGCACTGCAGTGTCAGGCAGGATGGCACTTCAAAAAAATAGTCCCCAAACAGCACATGATGCAAAGAAAAAAAGAGGTGCACCAAGGTCGCTGTGTGACTAAGCTAAGCGACACAAGTGGCCGACACAAACACCTGGCCCATCTAGGAGTGGCACTGCAGTGTCAGGCAGGATGGCACTTCAAAAAAATTGTCCCCAAACAGCACATGATGCAAAGAAAAATTAAAGAAAAAAGAGGTGCAAGATGGAATTGTCCTTGGGCCCTCCCACCCACCCTTATGTTGTATAAACAGGACATGCACACTTTAACGAACCCATCATTTCAGCGACAGGGTCTGCCACATGACTGTGACTGAAATGACTGGTTGGTTTGGGCCCCCACCAAAAAAAGAAGCAATCAATCTCTCCTTGCACAAACTGGCTCTACAGAGGCAAGATGTCCACCTCATCATCATCCTCCGATTCCTCACCCCTTTCACTGTGTACATCCCCCTCCTCACAGATTATTAATTCGTCCCCACTGGAATCCACCATCTCAGGTCCCTGTGTACTTTGTGGAGGCAATTGCTGCTGGTGAATGTCTCCACGGAGGAATTGATTATAATTCATTTTGATGAACATTATCTTCTCCACATTTTCTGGAAGTAACCTCGTACGCCGGTTGCTGACAAGGTGAGCGGCTGCACTAAACACTCTTTCGGAGTACACACTGGAGGGAGGGCAACTTAGGTAGAATAAAGCCAGTTTGTGCAAGGGCCTCCAAATTGCCTCTTTTTCCTGCCAGTATACGTACGGACTGTCTGACGTGCCTACTTGGATGCGGTCACTCATATAATCCTCCACCATTCTTTCAATGCTGAGAGAATCATATGAAGTGACCGTAGACGACATGTCAGTAATCGTTGGCAGCTCCTTCAGTCCGGACCAGATGTCAGCACTCACTCCAGACTGCCCTGCATCACCGCCAGCGGGTGGGCTCGGATTTCTTAGCCTTTTCCTCGCACCCCCAGTAGCGGGAGAATGTGAAGGAGTAGATGTTGACGGGTCACGTTCCGCTTGACTTGACAATTTTCTCACCAGCAGGTCTTTGAACCTCTGCAGACTTGTGTCTGCCGGAAAGAGAGATACAACGTAGGTTTTAAATCTAGGAGAGAGTACGGTGGCCAAAATGTAGTGCTCTGATTTCAACAGATTGACCACCCGTGAATCCTGGTTAAGCGAATTAAGGGCTCCATCCACAAGTCCCACATGCCTAGCGGAATCGCTCTGTTTTAGCTCCTCCTTCAATGTCTCCAGCTTCTTCTGCAAAAGCCTGATGAGGGGAATGACCTGACTCAGGCTGGCAGTGTCTGAACTGACTTCACGTGTGGCAAGTTCAAAGGGTTGCAGAACCTTGCACAACGTTGAAATCATTCTCCACTGCGCTTGAGTCAGGTGCATTCCCCCTCCTTTGCCTATATCGTGGGCAGATGTATAGGCTTGAATGGCCTTTTGCTGCTCCTCCATCCTCTGAAGCATATAGAGGGTTGAATTCCACCTCGTTACCACCTCTTGCTTCAGATGATGGCAGGGCAGGTTCAGGAATGTTTGGTGGTGCTCCAGTCTTCTGTACGCGGTGGCTGAATGCCAAAAGTGGCCCGCAATTCTTCGGGCCACCGACAGCATCTCTTGCACGCCCCTGTCGTTTTTTAAATAATTCTGCACCACCAAATTCAATGTATGTGCAAAACATGGGACGTGCTGGAATTTGCCCAGATGTAATGCACACACAATATTGCTGGCGTTGTCCGATGTCACAAATCCCCAGGAGAGTCCATTTGGGGTAAGCCATTCTGCAATGATGTTCCTCAGTTTCCATAAGAGGTTGTCAGCTGTGTGCCTCTTCTGGAAAGCGGTGATACAAAGCGTAGCCTGCCTAGGAACGAGTTGGCGTTTGCGAGATGCTGCTACTGGTGCCGCTGCTGCTGTTCTTGCTGCGGGAGGCAATACATCTACCCAGTCACAGTCATATAGTCCTGAGTCTGCCCTGCTCCACTTGTCCACATGTCCGTGGTTAAGTGGACATTGGGTACAACTGCATTTTTTAGGACACTGGTGAGTCTTTTTCTGAGGTCTGTGTACATTTTCGGTATCGCCTGCCTAGAGAAATGGAACCTAGATGGTATTTGGTACCGGGGACACAGTACCTCAATCAAGTTTCTAGTTGCCTCTGAATTAACGGTGGATACCGGAACCACGTTTCTCACCGCCCAGGCTGCCAAGGCCTGAGTTATCTGCTTTGCAGCAGGATGACTGCTGTGATATTTCATCTTCCTCGCAAAGGACTGTTGGACAGTCAATTGCTTACTGGAAGTAGTACAAGTGGTCTTCCGACTTCCCCTCTGGGATGACGATCGACTCCCAGCAGCTACAACAGCAGCGCCAGCAGCAGTAGGCGTTACACTCAGGGATGCATCGGAGGAATCCCAGGCAGGAGAGGACTCGTCAGACTTGCCAGTGACATGGCCTGCAGGACTATTGGCTTTCCTGGGTAAGGAGAAAATTGACACTGAGGGAGTTGGTGGTGTGGTTTGCAGGAGCTTGGTTACAAGAGGAAGGGATTTAGTGGTCAGTGGACTGCTTCCGCTGTCACCCAAAGTTTTTGAACTTGTCACTGACTTATGATGAATGCGCTGCAGGTGACGTATAAGGGAGGATGTTCCGAGGTGGTTAACGTCCTTACCCCTACTTATTACAGCTTGACAAAGGCAACACACGGCTTGACACCTGTTGTCCGCATTTGTGTTGAAATAATTCCACACCGAAGAGCTGATTTTTTTTGTATTTTGACCAGGCATGTCAATGGCCATATTCGTCCCACGGACAACAGGTGTCTCCCCGGGTGCCTGACTTAAACAGACCACCTCACCATCAGAATCCTCCTTGTCAATTTCCTCCCCAGCGCCAGCAACACCCATATCCTCATCCTGGTGTACTTCAACAGTGACATCTTCAATTTGACTATCAGGAACTGGACTGCGGGTGCTCCTTCCAGCACTTGCAGGGGGGCGTGCAAATGGTGGAAGGCGCAAGCTCTTCCCGTCCAGTGTTGGGAAGGTCAGGCATCGCAACCGACACAATTGGACTCTCCTTGGGTATTTGTGATTTAGAAGAACGCACAGTTCTTTGCTGTGCTTTTGCCAGCTTAAGTCTTTTCATTTTTCTAGCGAGAGGATGAGTGCTTCCATCCTCATGTGAAGCTGAACCACTAGCCATGAACATAGGCAGTTCCTTGCCACTCCGTGTCGTAAATGGCATATTGGCAAGTTTACGCTTCTCCTCAGACGCTTTTAATTTTGATTTTTGGGTCATTTTACTGAACTTTTGTTTTTTGGATTTTACATGCTCTCTACTATGACATTGGGCATCGGCCTTGGCAGACGACGTTGATGGCATTTCATCGTCTCGGCCATGACTAGTGGCAGCAGCTTCAGCACGAGGTGGAAGTGGATCTTGATCTTTCCCTATTTTAACCTCCACATTTTTGTTCTCCATTTTTTATTGTGTGGAATTATATGCCAGTAACTATCAATAGCAATGGCCTACTACTATATATACTGCGCACAACTGAAATGCACCACAGGTATGGATGGATAGTATACTTGACGACACAGAGGTAGGTAGAGCAGTGGCCTTCCGTACCGTACTGCTATATATACTGGTGGTCACTGTCAGCAAACTGCAAAACTAAAATGCACCACAGGTATAGAATGTAGATGGATAGTATACTTAATGACGACACAGAGGTAGGTACAGCAGTGGCCTTCCGTACCGTACTGCTATGTATAATATACTGGTGGTCACTGTGTCAGCAAACTGCAAAACTAAAATGCACCACAGGTATAGAATGTAGATGGATAGTATACGTAATGACGACACAGAGGTAGGTACAGCAGTGGCCTTCCGTACCGTACTGCTATATATAGTATACTGGTGGTCACTGTGTCAGCAAACTGCAAAACTAAAATGCACCACAGGTATAGAATGTAGATGGATAGTATACCTAATGACGACACAGAGGTAGGTACAGCAGTGGCCTTCCGTACCATACTGCTATATATAGTATTCTGGTGGTCACTGTGTCAGCAAACTGCAAAACTAAAATGCACCACAGGTACAGAATGTAGATGGATAGTATACTAAATGACGACACAGAGTTAGGTACAGCAGTGGCCTTCCGTACCGTACTGCTATATATAGTATACTGGTGGTCACTGTGTCAGCAAACTGCAAAACTAAAATGCACCACAGGTATAGAATGTAGATGGATAGTACACTTAATGACGACACAGAGGTAGGTACAGCAGTGGCCTTCCATACCGTACTGCTATATATAGTATACTGGTGGTCACTGTGTCAGCAAACTGCAAAACTAAAATGCACCACAGGTATAGAATGTAGATGGATAGTATACTTAATGATGACACAGAGGTAGGTACAGCAGTGGCCTTCCGTACCGTACTGCTATATATAGTATACTGGTGGTCACTGTGTCAGCAAACTGCAAAACTAAAATGCACCACAGGTATAGAATGTAGATGGATAGTATACTTAATGACGACACAGATGTAGGTACAACAGTTGCCTTCCGTACCGTACTGCTATATATAGTATACTGGTGGTCACTGTGTCAGAAAACTGCAAAACTAAAATGCACCACAGGTATAGAATGTAGATGGATAGTATACTTAATGACGACACAGAGGTAGGTACAGCAGTGGCCTTCCGTACCGTACTGCTATATATAGTATACTGGTGGTCACTGTGTCAGCAAACTGCAAAACTAAAATGCACCACAGGTATAGAATGTAGATGGATAGTATACTTAATGACGACACAGAGGTAGGTACAGCAGTGGCCTTCCGTACCGTACTGCTATATATAGTATACTGGTGGTCACTGTGTCAGCAAACTGCAAAACTAAAATGCACCACAGGTATAGAATGTAGATGGATAGTATACTTAATGATGACACAGAGGTAGGTACAGCAGTGGCCTTCCGTACCGTACTGCTATATATAGTATACTGGTGGTCACTGTGTCAGCAAACTGCAAAATTAAAATGCACCACAGGTATAGAATGTAGATGGATAGTATACTTAATGATGACACAGAGGTAGGTACAGCAGTGGCCTTCTGTACCGTACTGCTATATATAGTATACTGGTGGTCACTGTGTCAGCAAACTGCAAAACTAAAATGCACCACAGGTATAGAATGTAGATGGATAGTATACTTAATGACAACACAGAGGTAGGCACAGCAGTGGCCTTCCGTACCGTACTGCTTTATATAGTATACTGGTGGTCACTGTGTCAGCAAACTGCAAAACTAAAATGCACCACAGGTATAGAATGTAGATGGATAGTATACTTAATGACGACACAGAGGTAGGTACAGCAGTGGCCTTCCGTACCGTACTGCTATATATATACTGGTGTTCACAGTGTCAGCAAACTGCAAAACTAAAATGCACCACAGGTATAGAATGTAGATGGATAGTATACTTAATGACGACACAGAGGTAGGTACAGCAGTGGCCTTCCGTACCGTACTGCTATATATAGTATACTGGTGGTCACTGTGTCAGCAAACTGCAAAACTAAAATGGACCACAGGTATAGAATGTAGATGGATAGTATACTTAATGACGACACAGAGGTAGGTACAGCAGTGGCCTTCCGTACCGTACTGCTATATATAGTATACTGGTGGTCACTGTGTCAGCAAACTGCAAAACTAAAATGCACCACAGGTATAGAATGTAGATGGATAGTATACTTAATGACGACACAGATGTAGGTACAGCAGTGGCCTTCTGTACCGTACTGCTATATATAGTATACTGGTGGTCACTGTGTCAGCAAACTGCAAAACTAAAATGCACCACAGGTATAGAATGTACATGGATAGTATACTTAATGACGACACAGAGGTAGGTACAGCAGTGGCCTTCCGTACCGTACTGCTTTATATAGTATACTGGTGGTCACTGTGTCAGCAAACTGCAAAACTAAAATGCACCACAGGTATAGAATCTAGATGGATAGTATACTTAATGACGACACAGAGGTAGGTACAGCAGTGGCCTTCCGTACCGTACTGCTATATATAGTATACTGGTATTCACTGTGTCTGCAAACTGCAAAACTAAAATGCACCACAGGTATAGAATGTAGATGGATAGTATACTTAATGACGACACAGAGGTAGGTACAGCAGTGGCCTTCCGTACCGTACTGCTTTATATAGTATACTGGTGGTCACTGTGTCAGCAAACTGCAAAACTAAAATGCACCACAGGTATAGAATGTAGATGGATAGTATACTTAATGACGACACAGAGGTAGGTACAGCAGTGGCCTTCCGTACCATACTGCTATATATAGTATACTGGTGGTCACTGTGTCAGCAAACTGCAAAACTAAAATGCACCACAGGTATAGAATGTAGATGGATAGTATACTTAATGACGACACAGAGGTAGGTACAGCAGTGGCCTTCCGTACCGTACTGCTATATATAGTATACTGGTGGTCACTGTGTCAGCAAACTGCAAAACTAAAATGCACCACAGGTATAGAATGTAGATGGATAGTATACTTAATGACGACACAGAGGTAGGTACAGCAGTGGCCTTCCGTACCGTACTGCTATATATAGTATACTGGTGGTCACTGTGTCAGCAAACTGCAAAACTAAAATGCACCACAGGTATAGAATGTAGATGGATAGTATACTTAATGACGACACAGAGGTAGGTACAGCAGTGGCCTTCCGTACCGTACTGCTATATATAGTATACTGGTGGTCACTGTGTCAGCAAACTGCAAAACTAAAATGCACCACAGGTATAGAATGTAGATGGATAGTATACTTAATGACGACACAGAGGTAGGTACAGCAGTGGCCTTCCGTACCGTACTGCTATATATAGTATACTGGTGGTCACTGTGTCAGCAAACTGCAAAACTAAAATGCACCACAGGTATAGAATGTAGATGGATAGTATACTTAATGACGACACAGATGTAGGTACAGCAGTGGCCTTCTGTACCGTACTGCTATATATAGTATACTGGTGGTCACTGTGTCAGCAAACTGCAAAACTAAAATGCACCACAGGTATAGAATGTAGATGGATAGTATACTTAATGACGACACAGAGGTAGGTACAGCAGTGGCCTTCCGTACCGTACTGCTATATATAGTATACTGGTGGTCACTGTGTCAGCAAACTGCAAAACTAAAATGCACCACAGGTATAGAATCTAGATGGATAGTATACTTAATGACGACACAGAGGTAGGTACAGCAGTGGCCTTCCGTACCGTACTGCTATATATAGTATACTGGTGGTCACTGTGTCAGCAAACTGCAAAACTAAAATGCACCACAGGTATAGAATGTAGATGGATAGTATACTTAGTGATGACACAGAGGTAGGTACAGCAGTGGCCTTCCGTACCGTACTGCTATATATAGTATATTGGTGGTCACTGTGTCAGCAAACTGCAAAACTAAAATGCACCACAGGTATAGAATGTAGATGGATAGTATACTTAATGACGACACAGAGGTAGGTACAGCAGTGGCCTTCCGTACCATACTGCTTTATATAGTATACTGGTGGTCACTGTGTCAGCAAACTGCAAAACTAAAATGCACCACAGGTATAGAATGTAGATGGATAGTATACTTAATGACGACACAGAGGTAGGTACAGCAGTGGCCTTTCGTACCGTACTGCTATATATACTGGTGGTCACTGTGTCAGCAAACTGCAAAACTAAAATGCACCACAGGTATAGAATGTAGATGGATAGTATACTTAATGACGACACAGAGTTAGGTACAGCAGTGGCCTTCCGTACCGTACTGCTATATATAGTATACTGGTGGTCACTGTGTCAGCAAACTGCAAAACTAAAATGCACCACAGGTATAGAATGTAGATGGATAGTATACTTAATGACGACACAGAGGTAGGTACAGCAGTGGCCTTCCGTACCGTACTGCTATATATAGTATACTGGTGGTCACTGTGTCAGCAAACTGCAAAACTAAAATGCACCACAGGTATAGAATGTAGATGGATAGTATACTTAATGACGACACAGAGGTAGGTACAGCAGTGGCCTTCCGTACTGTACTTCTATATATAGTATACTGGTGGTCACTGTGTCAGCAAACTGCAAAACTAAAATGCACCACAGGTATAGAATGTAGATCTATAGTATACTTAATGACGACACAGAGGTAGGTACAGCAGTGGCCTTCCGTACCGTACTGCTATATATAGTATACTGGTGGTCACTGTGTCAGCAAACTGCAAAACTAAAATGCACCACAGGTATAGAATGTAGATGGATAGTATACTTAATGACGACACAGAGGTAGGTGTACAGCAGTGGCCTTCCGTACCGTACTGCTTTATATACTGGTGGTCACTGTGTCAGCAAACTGCACAACTGAAATGCACCACAGGTATAGAATCTAGATGGATAGTATACTTAATGATGACACAGAGGTAGGTACAGCAGTGGCCTACTGTACCATAATGCTATATATTATATACTGGTGGTCACTGCTCAGCAAAACTCTGCACTGTACTCCTCCTATATGATATTATACTGGTGGTCCCCAGTCCCCACAATAAAGCAGCACACTGAGCACAGATATGGAGTGTTTTTCAGGCAGACAACGTATACTGGTGGTCACTGTCAGCAAAACTCTGCACTGTACTCCTGCTATATAATACAGCTGCTCCCCAGTCCCCACAATTAAGCAGTGTGAGCACAGATATATGCAGCACACTGAGCACAGATATGGAGCGTTTTTTTCAGGCAGAGAAAGGATAACTGGTGGTCACTGATCAGCAAAACTCTGCACTGTACTCCTCCTATAGTATACAGCTGCTCCCCAGCCCTCCCCACAATTAAGCAATAGTGCACAATCAAGTTCAACAATAACGGAGAGGACGCCAGCCACGTCCTCTCCCTAACATTTCCAATGCACGAGTGAAAACGGCGGCGACGCGCGGCTGCTTATATAGAATCCGAATCTCGCGAGAATCCGACAGCGGGATGATGATGTTCGGGCACGCTCAGGTTAACCGAGCCATACGGGAGAATCCGAGTATGGCTCGGACCCATGTAAAAAGGGTGAAGTTCGGTGGGGTTCGGTTTCCGAGAAACCAAACCCGCTCATCACTAGGTAGAACACAATGTCATGGAAGATGAATGATGGGTAGAACACAATGTCGTAGAAGATGAATGATGGGTAGAACACAGTGTCATAGAAGATGAATGATGGGTAGAACACAATGTTGTAGAAGATGAATGATGGGTTGTAAACGGGGCCTTCATGTTTGTACGCTAATGGTCTAGCATGTGCGATTTTCTCGGCTTTGCAACTGCTGATATTAGCAAGTGAAGTTGCCACCTAGAAATGAAAAGAGACGCCAACTGCAGCTATCACAAACTCATTCACAACTGAGTACACATTTGCAGCATATACGCAAAAGCGAGGAACATTTGGTCTAAGGGTTGGCTTATGGCTACGCAGACTGGACTTGGCCGTAGCAACGCAGTCATCATGTTTTTGTACATATGAGCTCACAACTGATGGCAGTTACATACACTGAAAATGGTCATGACATGCCTCAGTTTTTGCAACCATACACCGTTAACACCTCCAAATTGTCTCTTTCTCTCAATCACTTTCCCATAAAATCCCCATTGCGAGCAAGAACGCAGCGGCACCTTGATACATGCACAGTATGGTCACAGCACATGTGCAATATGCCGAAGATCCCTCACTTGCGTTTACATTGGCCATAGCGTACAAACATGAATTAGACCCAAAGTGCTGTGGAAGATGAATGATGATGGGTAGAACACAGTGAAGTAGAAGATAAATAATGGGTAGAACATAATGTCATAGACGTAAAATCATGGGTAGAAAACAATGTCGTAGAAAGTGAATGATGGGTAGAACTATTGGCATAGATGATAAATGATGTGTAGAACACAATGATTATACAAAACGAATTCAAATCAGTCACTAATACTGAGCCATATCATAACAAATACTATATACAGTACTGCATATATCACTAAAATATTTTTTTCTGTGTCTCACAGGTACAGAAACTATTATGTGTTTGTGACTACAAACAAATCTGTATCCAAAAAGACACAGTGCAACAATAAATATATATTAGTTTTTGTGCTAATTATTAAGAGGTCTGGCATGTGAATTGAACACTCAAATACTCTAAAATAATTATATATATATATATATATATATATATATATTTATTTATAGCGAGAGAGAGAGAGATATACAGTGTCAGACTGGGGCATGAAGAGCCCACCGGGGGGATGCAATGATAGGGGCCCATACTTAAGGGTGTGGCCAGCCTGCAAAGGGTGTGTGGCCAGCCTCCGCAGAGACTTGAAATACACAATAGTCTAGTGCAGTGTAATGCAACATATCTACCATGTATGATACAAGTGCACAGTGTGGAACCTGATCCCTAGAGGAAGAAGTGGGCACTCAGGCAGTGGGGCCTACCGGTGGTTTCCCTGGTACCCCTATGGGCCAGTCCGACCCTGTATGTGTGTATATATATATATATATATATATATATATATATAGTATTTTAGAGTATTTAAGTGTTCAATTCACATGCCAGACCTCTTAATAATTAGTGCAAAAACTAATATATATTTAGAGAACACAGGGGGTAATTCAGATCTGATCGCTAGGCAGTGATTTTTGCAGTGCTGCGATCAGATATTCGCCGCCTACAGGGAAAGTGTAATTTTGCTGTGCAAGTGTGCGAACGCATGTGTAGCACACATTGGGGGTAATTCCAAGTTGATCTCAGCAGGAAATTTTTTAGCAATTGGGCAAAAGCATGTGCACTGCAGGGGGGGCAGATATAACATTTGCAGAGAGAGTTAGATTTGGGTGGGTTATTTTGCTTCTGTGCAGGATAAATACTGGCTGCTTTATTTTTACCACTGCAATTTAGAGTGCAGATTGAACACACCACACCCAAATCTAACGCTCTCTGCACATGTTAAATCTGCCCCCCCCCCCCTGCACTGCACATGGTTTTGCCCAACTGCTAAAAAAATTCCTGCTGCGATCAACTTGGAATTACCCCCATTGTGCGCAGTCCAGGACTTACTCAGCTGCTGTGATCACATCAGCCTGTTCAAGACTGGATTTGACGTCAGACACCTGCCCTGAAAATGTTTGATCCCGCCAGTGTTTTGCCGGACACTCCCTGATAACGGTCAGTTGCCACCCACAAACGGCCTCTTCCTGTCAATGCGAACGCCCGTGCGAATGGATCCTTCGCAAAATCACATCGCTGACCGGCAATCCCTGTTGCAGCCGTGTGATGCTCTGGCGCAGTGCGGTACATACATACGCATGCGCAGTTTGGATCTGATCGCCCGATGTGCGAAAACGCACAGTAGCGATCAGATCTGAATTACCTCCACAGTGATGCAGAAGATGAATGATAGGTAGAACATAGTAATATAGAAGATGAGTGATGTGTGGAGCACAACGTCATAGAAGATGAATGATGAGTAGAACACGGTGATATAGAAGATGAATAATGGGTGAAACATAACGTCATAGAGGATGAATGATGGGTAGAACACAATTTTGTAGAAGATGCATAATGGATAGAACACAGTGATATAGAAGATGAATGATAGGTAGAACATAGTGCTGTAGAAGATGGATGATGAGTAGAGAATAGTGATGTAAAAGATATATGATGGGTAGAACACAGTGATGCAGAAGATGAATGATGGGTAGAACACAGTAACATACAGTACATCCGGAAACTATTTACAGCACTTCACTTTTTCCACATTTTGTTTTTGTTATGTTACAGCCTTATTCCAAAATGGAATAAATTCATTTTTTCCCTTAAAATTCTACACACAATACCCCATAATGACAACGTGAAAAAGTTTTTTTTTTTTAGATTTTTGCAAATTTATTAAAAATAAAAAACTAAGAAATCACATGTAGATAAGTATTCACAGCCTTTGCCATGAAGCTTAAAATTGAGCTCAGCTGCATCCTGTTTCCACTGATCATCATTGAGATGTTCCTACAGCTTAATTGGAAAATTAAGTTGATTGGACATGATTTGGAAAGGCACACACCTGTCTATATAAGGTCCCACACTTGACAGTGCATGTCTGAGCACGAACCAAGCATGAAGTCAAAGGAATGGTCTGTAGACCTCCGAGACAGGATTGTCTCAAGGCACAAATCTGGGGAAGGGTACAGAAAAATATCTGCTGATTTGAAGGTCCCAATGAGCACAGTGGCCTCCATCATCCGTAAATGGAAGAAGTTTGGAACCACCACGACTCTTCCTAAAGCTGGCTGGCCATCTAAACTGAGCGATCGGGCCCTAGTCAGGGAGGTGACCAAGAACCTAATGGTCACTCTGGCAGAGCTACAGCATTCCTCTGTGGAGAGAGGAGAACCTTCCAGAAGGACAACCATTTCTGCAGCAATCCACCAATCAAGCCTGTATGGTAGAGTGACCAGACGGAAGCCACTCTTTAGTAAAAAGCACATGGCAGCCCGCCTGGAGTTTGTCAAAATGCACCTGAAGGACTATCAGACCACAACAGACAAAATTCTCTGGTCTGATAAGACAAAGATTAAAGCCTTTGGCGTGAATGCCAGGCGTCATGTTTGGAGGATACCAGGCACAGCTCATCACCAGGCCAATACCATCCCTACAGTAAAGGAAGGTGGTGGCAGCATCATGCTGTGGGAATGTTTTTCAGCAGCAGGAACTGGGAGTCTAGTCAGGAATCAGGATAGAGGGAAAGATGAATGCAGCAATGTACAGAGACATCCTGACCTCAGACTGGGGCGACGGTTCATCTTTCAGCTGGACAACGACCTTAAGCACACAACCAAGATGTCAAAGGATTGGATTCAGGACAACTCTGTGAATGTCCTTGAGTGGCCCTGCCAGAGCCCAGACTTGAATCCTATTGAACATCTCTGGAGAGATCTGAAAATGCCTGTGCACTGACGCTTCCCATCCAACCTGATGAAGCTTGAGAGGTGCTGCAAAGAGGAATGGGTGAAGCTGCCCAAAGATAGGTGTGCCAAGCTTGTGGCATCATATTCAAAAAGTCTTGAGGCTATAATTGCTGCCAAAGGTGCCTCAACAAAGTATTGAGCAAAGGCTGTGAATACTTATGTACATGTGATTTCTTAGTTTTTTATTTTTAATAAATTTTCAAAAATCTCAAAAACACTTTTTTCACGTTGTCATTATGGGGTATTGTGTGAAGAATTTTGAGGGAAAAAATGAATTTATTCCATTTTGGAATAAGGCTGTAACATAACAAAATGTGGAAAGAGTGAAGCGCTGTACTTCCCGGATGCACTGTAGAAGATTCATATTGTGTAGAACACAGTGATGCAGAAGATGAATGATGGATAGAGCACAGTGATATAGAAGATGAATGATGGGTTGAGTACAGTGATGGAGAAGAGGAATAATGGGTAGAACATACTGGTGTGGAAGAAAAATGATGGGTAGAGCGCAGTGTAGATGAATGATGAGTAGAGCACTGTGATGCAGAAGATGAATGATCGGTAGAACACAGTGATATAGAAGATGAATGATGGGTCAAACAGTGATGTAGAAGATGAATGATGAGCAGCGCACAGTGCTGTAGAAAATTAATGATGGCTAGAACATACTGGTGTAGAAGATGAATGATGGGTAGAGTGCAGTGTCGATGAATGATAGGTAGAGCACTGTGATGCAGAAGATGAATGATGGTTAGAAATACTGGTGTAGAAGATGGATGATGGGTAGAGTGCAGTGTGGATGAATGATAGGTAGAGCACTGTGATGCAGCAGTTGAATGATGGGTAGAGCATAGTGATATAGTATATGAATGATGGGTAGATCTCAGTGATGAAGAAGATGAATGATGGGTTGTGCACAGTGGTGTAGAAGATAAATGATGAGTAGAGCACAGTGCTGTAGAAGGTGAACGATGGCTAGAACACAGTTATGGAGAAGATGAATGATGGGTAGAATACAGTGACACAGAAGATGAATGAAGGGTTGAGCACAGTGTAGATGCATGATGGGTAGAGCACAGTGCTGTAGAAGATAAATGATGGGTAGAACACAGTGTAGATTGATGGGTAGAGCATAGTGCTGTAGAAGATTAATGATCAGTAGAATACAGTTATGGAGAAGATAAATGATGGGTAGAACACAGTAATACAGAAGATGAATGATGGGTAGAACACAGTAATACAGAAGATGAATGATGGGTAGAACACAGTAATGGAGAAGATGAATGATGGTTGTAACACAGTGATGCAGAAGATGAATGAAAAGTTGAGCACAGTGTACTGTAGATGAATGATGGGTAGAGCACAGTGGTGTAGAAGATGAATGATAGGTAGAACACAGTGATTTCTGTATATTAATAGAAAAAAAACCCTCTTTAATCAGCTTTAAACAGTAACATTTTATAGGGTTTAATACAGATATACTGAGCTGGGCTCTCATCTTTCTTTCAGGATATTTCTAGAACAGGTATCGACCCTTTAGACGATCATATTTTGAGCCTCTTGACTTATGTTGGCTGTGGCCTTACTTCTCTGTGTCTGGGGTTTGCCCTTGTAACATATGGAATGTTTAGGTGAGTTACTGCATGGATAAAGTACATTCTACAAGATACAATGCATAAAATATCATATGAAAATCATAAGGTAATAAAGGGAATGTGTAACTTTTCATATATCCAAGCTTCTCCTCACATAACAATCCTAAGAAAAGTAAAATGCTGCAACTGCTTCTTCCGCAGATATCCAGAGAAGGGCAATACTGTTAGGGAGAAGGGAAGACAGATAACTGGGTTATATTTATGTTCTTACTGTTCTTTTTATTCATTTTGTCACATTATTATGTTCTGCTCACTGAATTTCCGAAACCAGCGAGAAACGTACAATGAAAGCATGAACAATATGAAATACTTGCTTGCATCGCTGTGATCTGCTGAATGTAAACATTATGGGTAATGCTGTAATCTCTGGAGTCACAGGGCCTGATTCAGACCGGAAGCAAGTCAAACATTAAGCAAAAACGCACTTCACATGCATCCCTACGGCCACAGCTGGCTGCCGCAAATCGGAACTGCATGGAGATCCACGCAGTTCTGACAGTTTTTCCTGGGTGGTTACAGGGGAAGTTGCTCGAGTCGCAGGCGTGACAGGCGCGTGACAGCGTAGGGACTGTGTTAAACGATTCAGTTCCACAGACCCCGGTGGACAAATTCAGTCTGACATTCTGGGCAACCATAGGACCGATGTCCGCTCGATTGTGTGCTTTTGTACACAAAACGGAGGATTACAGCTTCCATAATAGACAGCCCATCGGTTGCAGCCTTATAATAATTACAGGTGTGGATCATCAAATTGACAGTATCTAGGTCGACAATGTGCTAGGTCGACAGGTCAATCGACATGAGGTTTTTTTGGGGGGGTTTATGTCGTTTACTTCGTAGAGTGACCGGGAACCTCAATTAGTGCACCGTGTCCCCACCGTGTCCCCTCGCATGGCTCGCTTCGCTCGCCATGCTTCGTTCCAATCATAGTCCACGTGGTTAAGTATGAAAAAGTTAAAAAAAAAATATTTAAAAAAAACCCTCATGTCGACCTTTTCACATGTCGACCTAGAAACCCTGTCGACCTACCAACCCTGTCGACCTAGTGACTGTAGACCTACAGTGGTTGACCTAAACATTGTCAACCTACACAGTGTCGGTCTTCAGACTGGATCCCAAGAATTTCACAGCAGCGGCTGTTCACAGTTCCCAGTTTAGGACACAGAAAATATTTAAATCAGAATCACCTTTTTCCAAGATTGCTATTATGCATTCAGCTCAACTTAAATAGTTTCAACATAATAGTTTAAAATGATCAGAAATGTATTATTTTGCTGCTTAATGCACCCACAAAAGGGACAATTACAGTATAAGCTTCTTTGCCAGTATAAAAAGAATAACAATGTTTTTATTTATATGTTTTGTGCTTTATGCTGTGAACTGAATATTGCTATCAATAACAGCTTTTATTTTTGGTTGAAAAACCATACATGGTAGCTCTCACTAACAAAAGAATTAATGCAAATATAAACCTTAGCCCTATAGTATAATCACAATGAAAGTATAATGACCCCAGTCTGTATATCATTTATTACAAAAGAGTTATGTTCTGTTTCTTTGTAGGCAGCTGAGAAAGGATTACCCTTCTAAAATATTGATTAATCTCTCTTTTTCGCTATTGATGCTTAATTTGACTTTCTTAGTCAATAACTGGTTGTCGTCATTCCAAAATCAGGGTCTCTGCATCTCTATTGCTGCCACTCTTCATTACTTCTTACTGACCTCCTTCACCTGGATGGGACTGGAGGCTGTGCACATGTACTTTGCATTTGTCAAAGTCTTTAATTCGTATGTCCATAAATACATACTAAAGTTATGCATAGCTGGCTGGGGTAAGTACATAATAATGTCATTTCTGTCATTTAGACACACTGGGGGTACATATAACTATGAACCTTTATCACAGATGCAGTAGCTGTGTGTCCTCTGTCTGCTGGAGATTTCTGGGTTGTCACAACGGACTATGTAAACGTTACAGTAAAAAGTTATATTACTATTATTGATACAACAAAGCTAACAGATATTTAGCACAATAGTATAATAAGAAACGTAGATTGTTCCTATGTAGAGAAGGAGAGAAGTCAAAGCAGACATATTTCTGCTAAAGCCCTAAAACCAACCATAAATAGACTTAGCCATGTAGGCTCCTTATATACCTTATGCTACACAGTATTACTCTTTATATACCTTATCCTACACAGTAGTGCTCCTAATACACCTTACACCACACAGTAGTACTCCTTATACACCTTACTTACACCATACAGTAGTGCTCCTTATACACCTTATGCTACACAGTAATGCTCCTTATACACCTTATGCTACACAGTAGTGCTCTTTATATACCTTATGCTACACAGTAGTGCTCCTAATACTCCTTACACCACATAGTAGTACTCCTTATAAACCTTACTTACACCATACAGTAGTGCTCCTTATACACCTTATGCTACACAGCAGTGCTCCTTATACACCTTATGCTACACAGTAGTGCTCTTTATATACCTTATGCTACACAGTAGTGCTCTTTATATACCTTAACATACACAGTAGTGCTCCTAATACACATTACACCACACAGTAGTACTCCTTATACACCTTACTTACACCATACAGTAGTGCTCCTTATACACCTTATGCTACACAGTAGTGCTCTTTATATACCTTATCCTACACAGTAGTGCTCCTAATACACATTTCACCACACAGTAGTACTCCTTATACACCTTCTTACACCATACATTAGTGCTCCTTATACACCTTATGCTACACAGTAGTGCTCTTTATATACCTTATCCTACACAGTAGTGCTCCTAATACACATTACACCACACAGTAGTACTCCTTATACACCTTACTTACACCATACAGTAGTGCTCCTTATACACCTTATGCTACACAGTAGTGCTCTTTATATACCTTATCCTACACAGTAGTGCTCCTAATACACATTTCACCACAAAGTAGTACTCCTTATACACCTTCTTACACCATACATTAGTGCTCCTTATACACCTTATGCTACACAGTAGTGCTCTTTATATACCTTATCCTACACAGTAGTGCTGCTAATACTCCTTACACCACACAGTAGTACTCCTTATACACCTTACTTACACCATACAGTAGTGCTCCTTCTACAACTTATGCTACACAGTAGTGCTCTTTATATACCTTATGCTACACAGTAGTGCTCTTTATATACCTTATCCTACACAGTAGTGCCCCTAATACACATTACACCACACAGTAGTACTCCTTATACACCTTACTTACACCATACAGTAATGCTCCTTATACACCGTATGCTACACAGTAGTGCTCTTTATATACCTTATGCTACACAGTAGTGCTCTTTATATACCTTATCATACATAGTAGTGCTCCTAATACATTTTACCCCACACAGTAGTACTCCTTATACACCTTATGCTACACAGTAGTGCTCTTTATATACCTTATGCTACACAGTAGTGCTCCTAATACATCTTACCCCACACAGTAGTGCTCCTTATATACCTTATGCTACATAGTAGTGCTGTTTGTATACCTTATGCTACACAGAAGTGCTCTTAATGGGGGTCATTCCGAGTTGTTAGCTCGCTAGCAGTTTTTAGCAGCCGTGCAAACGCTATGCAGCCGCCCTCTGGGAGTGTATCTTAGCTTAGCAGAAGTGCGAACGAAAGGATCGCAGAGCGGCAGCAAAATAATTTTGTGCAGTTTCAGAGTAGCTTCAGACCTACTCATCGCTTGCGATCACTTCAGACCATTCAGTTCCGGATTTGACGTCACAAACACGCCCTGCATTCGCCCAGCCATGCCTGCGTTTTTCCTGGCACGCCTGCGTTTTTCCGAACACTCCCTAAAAAAGGTCAGTTGACACCCAGAAACGCCCCCTTCATGTCAATCTCTCTGCGGCCAGCACTGCGATTGAAAAGCTTCGCTAGACCTTGTGTGAAACTACATCGGCTGTTGTGAAAGTACGTTTGCGCGTGCGCATTGCACCGCATACGCATGCGCAGAAGTGCCGTTTTTTTGCATCATCGCTGCGCAGCAAACATTTTCAGCTAGCGATCAACTCGGAATGACCCCCTATATACCTTATCCTACACAGCAGTACTGCTTATACACCTTACGCAATACAGTAGTACTCCTTATACACCTTATGCTACACAGTAGTACTTCTTACACCTTACGCCATACAGTAGTACTCCTTATGCACCTTATGCTACACAGTAGTACTTCTTATATACCTCACGCCACACAGTAGTGCTCCAATAGAAGCATTTGTATTTAAGAAAAATAGAACCAGGAAAACTTCGCCACCAAACATCCCAGATATTAAATGAATGGAATTCATATTTTCTAAATAGAAGGATTGGTGGCTCCAGCGCTTCTCCAACCATTAACTTGCAGTGTTTTTTGTGCACCTAAAAGAAAAAAAAATGTATATAGGGGGTCATTCAGAGTTGTTCGCTCGTTATTTTTTTGTCGCAACGGAGTGATTAGTCGCTAATGCGCATGCGCAATGCCCGCAGTGCGACTGCGCCAAGTTAATTTGCTATGCAGTTTGGTATTTTACTCACGGCATTACAAGGTTTTTTCTTCGTTCTGGTGATCGTAATGTGATTGACAGGAAGTGGGTGTTTCTGGGCGGAAACGGGCCGTTTTATGGGTGTGTGTGAAAAAACGCTACCGTTTCTGGGAAAAACGCGGGAGTGGCTGGAGAAATGGAGGAGTGTCTGGGCGAACGCTGGGTGTGTTTGTGACGTCAAACCAGGAACGACAAGCACTGAACTGATCGCACTGGCAGAGTAAGTCTCGAGCTACTCAGAAACTGCACAGAGAAGTCTTTTCGCATTATTGCGAATCTTTCGTTCGCAATTTTAATATGCTAAGATTCACTCCCAGTAGGCGGCGGCTTAGCGTGTGCAAAGCTGCTAAAAGCAGCTTGCGAGCGAACAACTCGGAATGACCCCCATAGTGTACACTATGTAGTATAAGAAAAACAAACAATTTGGTGTAGAGAATTGTGCCTTGTGTAAAATTGCACTGATAGCTGCTGGTGGTTACGGTTTGCAGTGTTGTCTCCTGGAATTCCAGCTGTTGTAGTCCTCACTGGGTATATGGAATACAAGAGGAGAAAATAACATTGGATCATATGTATTAAACCTGGAGAAGTGATAAAGCAGTGATAAGTGCAATGTGATAATGCACCAGTCAATCATTACAGGTTTGAAAAATGACAGTGATTGGCTGGTGTATTATCACCTTCCACTTATCACTAATAAATCATCAATTGGTAAAAAAGTTATAATTTATTAGATGCAATTAAATTTTATGCAATGTAAAAACTTTGAATTGCTAGATAAAACAGGAAATTAACAACAAAGATATAATAATTATTATAGATAATAAAAAACTAATAATGTAAAAAGAAAAAATTGTGAAGTAAGTAGAAATAAAAGGACCTCACAATTTAGGTGCAATGCTTATTGCAGGTCACTCTCAGCTTTATAAGGTAAGTAAAACTCCAGACAACAACACTGCAAACCACGACCACTTGTTGGATGATTGTTTCACTTATATTACACAGTCACAGTGTACATAGGTGGTCATTCCGAGCTGTTCGCTAGCTGTTTTCGTTCGCAGCGCAGCGATTAGACAAAAAAGCGGCACTTCTGCGCATGCGTATGCAGCGCAATGCGCATGCGCGACGTACTTTCACAACAGCCGATGTTTTTTTACACAAGGTCGAGCGAAGCTTTTCTGTCGCACTGCTGGCCGCAGAGTGATTGACAGGAAAGGGGCGTTTCTGGGAGGTAACTGACCATTTTCAGGGAGTGTGCTGAAAAACGCAGGTGTGTCAGATACAAACGCAGGCGTGCCTGGGGAAATGCAGGTATGGCTGGCCAAACGCAGGGCGTGTTCGTGACGTCAAAACAGGAACTAAATAGTCTGAAGTGATCGCAATCGCTGAGTAGGTCTGGAGCTACTCTGAAACTGCTCGAAAATATTTTTGTAGGCGCTCTGCGATTCTTTCGTTCGCACTTCTGCTAAGCTTAGATACACTCCCAAAGGGCGGCGGCTTAGCGTTTGCACGGCTGCTAAAAGCAGCTAGCGAGCGAACAACTCGGAATGAGGGCCATACTGCATATACATTTCTTTATGTTTGTGGTACTCACAAAAATGAATTAATAGTTGGAGAAGCACTGCCAATCTTTCTAAATATATGGGCTTAATGGAGCTTTATTGGTTGAAGTTCCTCAGGTCATAGCTGCACACTCGTTTCCCTTTCTTCTATAGTTACATATTGTATGAATGGGATGCAGTCAGTTTACCTCCAATCAAAATCCCGACGTTCAAAATCCTGACACCAATTGACCGATGGTCAAAATCCCGACAAGGTCAAAATCCCGACATGGACAAAATACCGACATTTAAAATACCGACAAGGTCAAAATGCCGACAGGTCAAAATACCGACATGAGTTTTTCATATTTTTTTTCATTGAAACCGACTTGTGCATACTTTACCATCCCAGTGGACCTGGAGGGGGAATATAATAATGTGCCGAGCGCAGCGAGGCACCGTGCCCGAAGCATGGCGAGCGCAGCGGTACACTTTATATGGTGTCCATGTTGACTTATGTCGACATACACACAAAAAAACAACAAAAACCGCATGTCGGTATTTTGACCTGTCGGCATTTTACATGTCGGTATTTTGACCTTGTCGGTATTTTAAATGTCGGTATTTTGTCCATGTCGGGATTTTGACCTTGTCGGGATTTTGACCATCGATCAATTGGTGTCGGGATTTTGAACGTCGGGATTTTGATTGGAGGTATTTCATACCGATCCTGTATGAATAGCTATCCTTTTCCCTCACATTCAATTAAAAGCATTCCAGCATTAAACTAAAGGGCCCTACACATTTAAAGATCTGCCGCCGAGCTGCCCGACGGCGGATACGGCCGACGGGCGACCCGGCGGCGGAGGGGGCAGTGACGGGGGGAGTGAAGTTTCTTCACTCCCCCCGTCACACGGCTCCATAGAAGTGCAGGCAAATATGGATGAGATCGTCCATATTGGCCTGCATGCACAGCCAACAGGGCACCAGCGATGAACGAGCGCGGGGCCGCACATTGTTCATCGCTGGTGCCTCCACACTCAAAGATATGAACGGTATCTCGTTCATTAATGAACGAGATCGTTCATATCTTTGACTTTTATCGCCCAGTGTGTAGGGCCTTTCATAGTCCCATCACATCAGTTAAACTACTAGAACTAATCAGAGGCAGATTTAGACCTCATGGGGTCCTAAGCAAGACACCGATTTGGGCCCCCCCATCCTCAAACAATCATCAGTGTGTCCCTCTCCCCCCACCAATTGTAGCAGTCAGGTCCCCGTTCATTATGCCGCCCCCCAGTCAGTGTATGCTCCACAATCTGCCCCCGCCAATATATCAGGCGGATAGTAGTTGTACTAGTGTATTTATTATTATTTATTACCAGTTATTTATATAACGCACACATATTCTGCAGCGCTTTACAGAAAACATTTTTCCATTCACATTAAATACAACAGCCAGTATTTACCCTGCACAGAAACAATATAACCCACCCAAATCTAACTCTCTCTGCACATGTTACATCTGCCCCCCCCCCCCCAGCAGTGCACATGGTTTTGGCCATTAGAAAACAAATTTGCTGCTGCGATCAGGTCTGAATTAGGCCCTATATTCCCTACCACATGTACACATTCACGCTACGGTTAATTTTGTTGGGAGCCAATTAAACCATCAGTATATTTTTGGATTGTAGGAGAAACCCATGCAAGTACGGGGAGAATATACAAACTCCACACAGTTAGGGCCACGGTGGGAATTGAACCCATGACCTGAGTGCTGTGAGGCAGTAATGCTAACCATTACACCAGCCGTGCTGCCCTTAAAATCATACTGTAGGCACTGCGCACAGGCAAGTGCAGGCAACTGGCAGCTATCTAGTCACTAACAGCCTGCTGGCAGTATTCATTTTCGGCAAAATCAGAAATGCCCTCCTGACTCCATGATCTGTCGGCAAGCCCCCTGGGACCCACCAGCCCTTGCAGCTTCTTTGGTTGTGGTAAATCCGCTACTGCGCGGTGGCGAGTTCGCTGACTTAATTGTCAGACCTTGTATAATGGAGTCACACTAAAGGCACTGATGGGAAGCGGTTTAAATACCATTAGTCAGAATCCCAGCAGTCACAATGCTGACACCGGAATCCCGACTAGCGGTGACATGCCACCGCTGGAACACCGGCGCCACAGTGTATTCTCCCTCTGTGGGTGTCCATGAGTCACCGTGCCTGCAACGTAGTGAGCGCAGCGAGCTCACAAGGGGGTTTCTAGTGCTCGCTCTGCTGCTGGAATTATGGCGAACGGGATCCCGCTGTTGGGATCACGACAGCCGGGATCCCGTCCGCCGGCATTTCATACCGATCCAGCACCGAGATATAGTCAATACAGTCATTGACTGAGGGGTGCAACAATGGGTATTATAACGGATAGGGGACCTGCTAATATGGAATGGGGGACGTGCTGCAATCAGTGAGGAGGGGGGCACTAATATTTAATGTAGGCACCCATACCTTATAATACTTATTATTACACCCAATTACATTAGTGTTGACTGCATTAAATATGAGTGCCTCTCCCCCCCCCCCTTACTGATTGTAGCAGCCTAGCAGATTCCCTTATAATACTCATTATTACACCCTCCAGTCAGTTCGACTGTATTAATTATATAACAGTGCCCCACTGATTGTAGCAGGCATCTACCATAGGGTTGTAGTTATGTGAGCGGCGGTCACAATACTGACCCCTACATCTGAATCGAATCCCAACAGTCGGCCGCCAGTAAGCCATACCCAACCCTTCCCACACACGGTAGTACTTAAAATAGACTATTATAGCATATTGATATATCACCAGTCAGTGTCTGTCTCCTCCCCAGCCATGATTGTTGCGGGCAGATGTTAATAGAAACTGTACTTAAAATATAACTCCCCCCACCCTACCCCCATCCACCACTCCCGCCTGATTGGAATTTGAAGTAGGTGGATGTAATATAAAATAAAATTAAAATACTGTAATAAAGTACACTGGAAGACCTCATGTTTTTTTCTGTGCACATCCCGGTTCCTCTCTTTAAGCAACTGACGTCATACACACATGTGTCATGACAGGTCACATACACAGTACTGCAGGACTGGAGACGCATGCGCTGGAACTGGCAGCTGTCTAATCACTGACAGTCTGCCAGGAGTATTCAACCAGCCCAGATCTCTGACAATTTCTGTGAAGTTCGTGGCCCACCAGAAATGCCCTTTATACAGCCTTGTAGACGGGCCCCCATGGACCAACAGGGCCCTAAGAGGCCACTTTGGTTGCCTTGTGGTAAATCCTCCACTAGGACTAATTAATAACCCTACCCACTATTAAATAATTTATTCCCAAACATCACCTGACCATTAAACCATCACCTGACCATTAAATAAGAGTAGCCCTGCCCACACACACTTTCTACATTAATCCAGTGCTGTATGGGTAGGCTCTTCATGAAGGACAGTGCACTTTTAAGGTGATGTGCGCCCATTGTGTGACATACAGTCTAGGCAGAAGGTGGTGACACATGGTGGGGGGAGTCCGGAATAGAACATGAAGTTGATGAAACAGATCAGAATAATCCACATATAGTAAGGTGGCTGGTTACCAGGAAGCTTGGGCTGTGGCCTGGTCCAGATCCCGACCAATAGGCCACTGGAGTTCCCAAGCAACAGGAAATCCCCCATAAGTGCCTTTATCTGAATAGAAATACAAATGTTACCACAAGGACCAAAACTGCCCTTAGTTTATCATTTCAGCTAAATGCTGTCCTGCTTATTTTAAATGAATTAACAACTTTTACTGTTTTTGTCTCTGACAGGAATACCAACAATTGTAGTTGTTATAGTTCTCAGTATAAACACCAATTATTATGGGAGTGGATCTTCTTACACGCAATATAGCGAAGTTGGTGACAGCTCTGACTTATTGTGAGTAAAAAATATTTTAGTACATTAAAAGAGACATACTCATCAGAATGGCGCATGAGGAAAGTTTAGTTGTTTCTATTTTGTAGTGATCTTTTATCTTTACTATTTTATTTACTATTTTTTCCTTTAAAGTTTTTGTCCCTCAGTTATAGTAACCTGCATTATTACTATTTAATATTAGCTTTGTGAATATCATATTTCAGGGGTCAAAAACAAAAGGACCAAAATAGGCAATGTGTCTGATCTAATGCCTCATAGCTCCACCTACTTAAATGTACCTTATTATCCTTGCAGCCCACTCAACAAATCATTAACTCCCACCCCTTTGGGATAGCAAACATCATGACTGTCCCTTGAAAATTGACTGTAAGCTTCTTTATATGTAGGTAGTGTATCGCTATTGGGGTGTATGGAAAAGGTATGTCACCAAGTAAGACCAAGATGCTGTTTAGGGCTCTTGTGGAAGTGGAAAATAGGACATCCAAAACCACCCCCAAACCTATTAAAAACACTCACCCATCAGAAGACATAAAATTAAAAATGTAGTTAACATTGTAACAGAGTTTGAGGTTGAAAAAAGACCAGTAGTCCATCGAGTTCAACCTGAATTATATTAAATTCCCTATTCTATTCTGGTTAAATCCAGTATCCTCGGATCTCTTTTTCTGTTAAAAATGTATATAACCACATTGACTAAGTCTGCCATTACAACCTTCTCTGACAGAGAATTCCACACCCTTATAGCCCTGACTGTCAAGAATTCCTTCCTGCGCTGAGTACAAAATTTCCTCTCCTCAAGCCTTAGTGGATGTCCATGTGTTTTGTGTAGAGATCTCTTAATAAACAAATCACCTGATACCTCCATGTATTGTCCCTTTATATATTTGTAAATATTAACCATATCCAGTGGCGTATCTATAATGGGTGCAGCGTGTGTGATGCACATGGGCCCCTGGGTCCAGAGGGGGCCCACACCGCGCACACTGCACCCATTTCTTCTATACTTACCTCTCTGGTGTCTGTGCGTGGGCCCCCTCCTCTACCGTTACTATAGCCCACAACAGTGCTGTTAACGCTCTGTCTGAGTGCTAGAGACTCTGACACAGTGCCAGAGTCTACAGCGCATGCGCAGGTCTCCGAAAAAATGGCCACAGCACCATTTTTTCGGAGACTTGCACATGCGCTGTAGACTCTGGCACTGTGCCAGAGTCTCTAGTGCTCAGACAGAGCGCTAACAGCGCTGCTACCAGCTACGGGACAGGAAAGGAAGGGGCCAACACCTGGAAACTGCACACAGGACCCCTCCTCTCTAGATATACCCCTGACCATATCTCCTCTTAGTCGTCTCATTTTTAGTGTAAACATATCTAACCTAGAAAGCCTCTCCTCATAGTCCAGTGCCTCCAACCCCTTAATATGTCTCTTTTATAGTGTGGTGCCCAGAACTGTACACAATACTCAAGATGTGGTCGTATCAATGATTTAAACAGTGGGAGGATTACACTCTCATCCCTTAACTCAATTCCCCTTTATGCATGCTAATACCTTGTTTGCCTTTGTTGCTGCTCTTTGACTACTGTTGTTAAGGGGGACATTTACTAAGCAGCATAGGCGTGCGCACGGGGGGTGCCTGGTGCGCACAGGCACCCCCTAATGTCCGGCACCCCCCGCACATCACACCTGCAATCCGATCATCGCTGTCTGTGTGCTGCTGTTGTAGCAGTGCTACTGCTACTACAGCAGCGCACTGATAGCGATGATCGGATAACCTGAGTCCTGCATCCAGCATTCACCCCTTCCCGCTGCGCCGCCGCCGGTCACACTCACACAGCTCCCTGTCAGCTGCACATAACATAAGCAGCTTCTTCGTGGACGGGTGGGCTGGCCGCACAGCCCAGCCCACCCACCGTCATAATCTGATTGCCTCGCGTGTGACTTCAGCACGTCACACCGTGCGCCCTCCCTCCCTTCCTGCCCTGCTTTGTCGGCTGTCCTCCGAGTCCCGGCTCCCGCCCGTGCTCACTTCTAGACAGTGGCAGTGAGTAGTGTGTGCCCTGCCGCCCTGCCATTTTCGACCGCTGGTCCGCTGGAGGAGAACAGTATCCTGCCTGAGCCTTCAGAATGTGCACCAGGGCACAGTTCAGGCCAGGCAGGGGGTGGGGGTGTATAAGAAAATAAAGGGTTATTATTATTATTATTATTACTATATATATATATATATATATATATATAGCTTGTAGAAGGCGGCACTCCCAGGACTTGCTTATATATATATATATATATATATATATATATATATATATATAAGGTGTAAAGAGCTGGCACTCAATGGATGATCCGTTAGTTGCCTTCCCAAAAACGCCTTGCAGCGAATTAAAGACAGCTTGTAAAAGGCGGCACTCCTAGGACTTACTTATAGATAATATAAATGGGTGACGAGCAACACAATAAGCTGTTAACGTTTCAGTTTTATTACAAATACTTTCGTCAGTTTTTGTAATAAAACTGAAACGTTAACAGCTTATTGTGTTGCTCGTCACCCATTTATATTATCTATAAGTAAGTCCTAGGAGTGCCGCCTTTTACAAGCTGTCTTTAATTCGCTGCAAGGCGTTTTTGGGAAGGCAACTAACGGATCATCCATTGAGTGCCAGCTCTTTACACCTTTTATATTTATTTATATATATATATATATATATATATATATATACACACACATACACTGCTCAGAAAAATAAAGGGAACACTAAAATAACTTATCCTAGATCTGAATGAATTAAGTATTCTTATTAAATACTTTGTTCTTTACATAGTTGAATGTGCTGACAACAAAATCACAAAAAAATTATCAATGGAAATTAAATTTATTAACCCATGGAGGTCTGGATTTGGAGTCACCCTCAAAATTAAAGTGGAAAAACACACCACAGGCTGATCCAACTTTGATGTAATGTCCTTAAAACAAGTCAAAATGAGGCTCAGTAGTGTGTGTGGCCTCCACGTGCCTGTATGACCTCCCTACAACGCCTGGGCATGCTCCTGATGAGGTGGCGGATGGTCTCCTGAGGGATCTCCTCCCAGACCTGGACTAAAGCATCCGCCAACTCCTGGACAGTCTGTGGTGCAACGTGGCGTTGGTGGATGGAGCGAGACATGATGTCCCAGATGTGCTCAATTGGATTCAGGTCTGGGGAACAGGCGGGCCAGTCCATAGCATCAATGCCTTCATCTTGCAGGAACTGCTGACACACTCCAGCCACATGAGGTCTAGCATTGTCTTGCATTAGGAGGAACCCAGGGCCAACCGCACCAGTATATGGTCTCACAAGGGGTCTGAGGATCTCATCTCGGTACCTAATGGCAGTCAGGCTACCTCTGGCGAGCACATGGAGGGCAGTGCGGCCCCCCAAAGAAATGCCACCCCACACCATTACTGACCCACTGCCAAACCGGTCATGCTGGAGGATGTTGCAGGCAGCAGAACGTTCTCCTTGGCGTCTCCAGACTCTGTCACGTCTGTCACGTGCTCAGTGAGAACCTGCTTTCATCTGTGAAGAGCACAGGGCGCCAGTGGCGAATTTGCCAATCTTGGTGTTCTCTGGCAAATGCCAAATGTCCTGCACGGTGTTGGGCTGTAAGCACAACCCCCACCTGTGGACGTCGGGCCCTCATACCACCCTCATGGAGGCTGTTTCCGATCGTTTGAGTAGACACATGCACATTTGTGGCTTGCTGGAGGTCATTTTGCAGGGCTCTGGCAGTGCTCCTCCTGTTCCTCCTTGCACAAAGGCAGAGGTAGCGGTCCTGCTGCTGGGTTGTTGCCCTCCTACGGCCTCCTCCACGTCTCCTGATGTACTGGCCTGTCTCCTGGTAGCGCCTCCATGCTCTGGACATTACGCTGACAGACACAGCAAACCTTCTTGCCACAGCTCGCATTGATGTGCCATCCTGGATGAGCTGCACTACCTGAGCCACTTGTGTGGGTTGTAGGGAGGTCATACAGGCACGTGGAGGCCACACACACTACTGAGCCTCATTTTGACTTGTTTTAAGGACTATACATCAAAGTTGGATCAGCCTGTAGTGTGTTTTTCCACTTTAATTTTGAGTGTGACTCCAAATCCAGACCTCCATGGGTTAATAAATTTAATTTCCATTGATAATTTTTGTGTGATTTTGTTGTCAGCACATTCAACTATGTAAAGAACAAAGTATTTAATAAGAATATTTCATTCATTCAGATCTAGGATGTGTTATTTTAGTGTTCCCTTTATTTTTTTGAGCAGTGTATATATATAATCTATCCTTACAGCAGCAGCCGGCACTCCCATAAAAGCACAACTTGCTCAGGTGCTCAGAAAGATAGATATATAAAGGTCCATAAAAAACTGGCACTCAGAGACAGCAAAATGATTAAAAAGCAATATGTAATATCCATGTCAAGAAAATATGGGGCTAGGCACACCCAGTGGGCGGGGCTAGGCACACCATTCCAGTCGTGCACCCCCTAATAAAATGTGCTGCGCACGCCTATGCTAAGCAGTGATAAGAGCGGAGAAGTGAGCCAGTGGAGAAGTTGCCCCATCAACCAATCAGCAGCTCTGTATAATTTTATAGTAGGCAAATTGTAGATGTTACTTCAGTGCTGATTGTTTGCCATGGGCAACTTCTCCACTGGCTCACGTCTCCGCTCTTAACACTTAGTCTTCTATTAATGAGCACCCCCAAATCTTTTTTTTCTCTTAAGTCCTAGAGGATGCTGGGGTCCACATTAGTACCATGGGGGTATAGATGGGTCCACTGGGAGCCATTGGCACTTTAAGAGATTGAGAGTGTGGGCTGGCTCTTCCCTCTATGCCCCTCCTACCAGACTCAGTATAGAAAATGTGCCCGGTGGAGCCGGTCACATCTAAGGGAGCTCTACAGAGCTTCTTCAATAAAAGTTATTTTAGCATTTTTTATTTTACAGGGAGGCTGCTGGCAACAGCCTCCCTGCAGCGTGGGACTAAGGGGGGAGTAGTGTCCGCCCTGCGGGGTCTGAGCCACTATCTCCGCTGACAGTACACTGAGCTCCTGAGGGGATCGAACGTTCCCCGCCACAGGGGATCACTCACCCCGGCAGCATGCCGCCACCCCCTTACAGAGCCAGAAGATCAGTGGCGAGTTAGTCACCGGCCCCCCTAGCAAGTGGGGAGCCGGTGTGAAGATGGCGGCAACAGGGTATGGAGTGCAGTACTAACTGTGCTCCGGGGCTCAGCGGTACATAGTGCGGCGCTGTGAGGGGCGCGCCCTGAGCCAGCGCCTACACCCTACACTGACCTCTCAAGCCTGTCAGGGTCCCGGGATCTCTGCTAGCATAAATCCTCAGGCCAGTATAATCTTATGAAGAGCTGGAAGACAGCACCATTAAGGGGGTGGAGCTTCTCCTCAGAGCGGACCCAGCAGCGTTTTGCGCCATTTTCCTGCCTGCAGACACGCTGTCAGTGATGTGCAGTCCCTCCAGAGCAACTCCAGCTATCTGTTACGGTACCAGGGGGTTGTAGAAGGGGGGGAGGCTGTGTAAAATAACCTATTAAGGTACACAGTCAGCACTGGTTTAGGGTCTCCCTATACCTGGAAAGCGCTGTGTGTGGGTTGGCTCCAATCTCTGTGTCTCTCTTTCCATTCTTGGGGGTGAAACTCTGTCCTCCCCTGTGTGTGTGTGGAGTGTCTGTGGTCTCCATTAAGCTATGTCCAGGGACTCTGTGTCATATGCAGCAGAGGATATGTCCTCTCAGGATGATCCCATTCCATGTAATCAGGATTGCACTGTTTTAGCACAGATACCAGTAAGGGAGCCTGAATGGTTATCCTCTATCAAATCCATGATTTCTCAGATTTCTACTAGGGTTGCACAGAATGAATCCGCAACTCAGGTTTTACAGAACTCTATGGCAGTTTGGTCCGGTTCTGTTACCTCAGGGCCCCCCTCTGGAAGTTCCCATAACTGTGCTCCTGCACAGATTATGCAGGATGACATGGATACCGACTCTGACACGGCAGACGGTGATGGGGATGTGCTCAGGGGGGCCGCATCTCTTGCTAAAGGGGTGCAGTTGATGATAGAGGCTATAAGGGATGTGTTGAATATTGCAGATACAACACCTGAGCAGGTTGAGGATGCTTACTTCCCTGACAATAAGAAAGCCTCGCTAACCTTCCCTGTGTCCAAAGAATTGAATGCCATATTTCAGAAAGCATGGGAAAACCCGGAGAAAAAAATCCAGATCCCTAGAAGGGTTCTGGTTGCTTTTCCCTTCCCTGAGGAGGATAGGAAAAAATGGGAAAACCCACCCATAGTGTACACGTCTGTATCCAGACTCTCTTAAAAGGTGGATTTACCTGTTCCAGGATCTACCGCCTTAAAAGAGCCGGCTGATAGCAAAATTGATACTACGCTCAAATCCATATACACGGCTTCAGGGGCGATACTACGGCCTACTATTGCCTGTGCATGGATTTCCAAAGCTATAGTAAAGTGGTCAGGCACATTACTTGAGGATTTGGATACTATGGATAAAAGTGACGTTGAATTGTTTTTACGTAACATTCAGGATTCTGCAGGATTTATGGTGAAATCCATGAAGGACCTGGGTTCAATGGCTGCAGGAATTTCTTCCATGTCTGTCTCAGCTTTTCGAGGACTGTGGCTGCGCCAGTGGTCTGCCGACGCGAAATCCAGGAGAGGTGTGGAGACCCTACCTTACACAGGTCAGGCTCTCTTTGGGGAAACGTTGGATGTGTGGATCTCCACGGCTACAGTGGGTAAGTCACCTTTTCTTCCCTCAGCTGCACCTGCTGCAAAGAAACCGTTTCCTTCAGCGGCATCACAGTCCTTTCATGTTATTAAAACAAGAAAGGCCAAACCGTCCAACACCTTCTTTAGAGGAGGTCGGCCAAAATCCAAGAAACCTGCTGCTGCAGGTTCCCAGGAACAGAAACCTGCTTCTGGTACTCCAAAGTCCTCAGCATGATGGTGGACAGCGCGGCTTGGAGGTAGGGCCGGTGGGGGCGGGACTCAGACATTTCAGTCACGTCTGGGTGTCGTCCGGCCTGGTTCCCTGGGTACTAGATATTGTGTCCCAGGGGTTACCGGCTGGAATTTCAAGATCTCCCTCCTCACCGATTCTTCAAACCAGGCTTGCCAGCTTTGCCGGCAGACAGGGCTATCCTACAGGGAGCCATCCAGAAGCTGGTGGAGGCACAGGTTATCATACCAGTTCCTCCCCAGATGCAAAACAAAGGTAACTATTCGAAACCTTTTCGTGGTACCGAAACCGGATGGTTCGGTCAGGCCCATTCTGAACTTAAAATCACTAAACCCCTTTCTGAGGGAGTTCAAGCCGCATCAAGCTTATCTCCTATTTGCTCTGTTGGACTGTCATTTTCAGTTCCAGGCCCTGCCATTCGGCCTCTCCACAGCACCGAGGGTATTCACCAAGGTGATGGCGGAAATTATGGTTCTCCTCCGCAGACAAGGGGTGAACATAATTCCATATCTGGACGATCTACTGATAAAGGCATCGTCCAAGGAGAAGCTGTAACGGTCCATAGCTCTCACGACCCAACTTCTCAGGGAACATGGTTGGATCCTGAATCTTCCGAAATCACATTTGGAACCAACCAGGAGGTTGTCTTTTCTGGGAATGATCCTCGACACGGAGGTGCAGAGTTTGTTTCTTCCAGAGGAGAAAGCGTTGGTGATATAAACAATGGTCCGGGATGTTCTGAAGCCAGCCCGGGTGTTGGTTCATTAGTGCATTCGCCTTGTGGGGAAGATGGTGGCCTCTTATGAGGCACTGCAGTACGGGATCTCCTGGACAAGTGGTCGGGATCCCATCTACGCATGCACCAGAGAATACGTCTATCGCCAAAGGCCAGGATTTCACTCCTCTGGTGGCTGCAATTACCTCACCTTCTGGAGGGCCGCAGGTTTGAGATTCAGGACTGGAGCCTTCTAACCATGGATGCAAGTCTCCAGGGCTGGGGCGCAGTCGCTCAAGGGGAAACCTTCCAAGGAAGGTGGTCAAGTCTGGAAGCCAGCCTGCTGATAAACATTCTTTATCTTCTGAGAAATCGGGCCAGTCAAGTGCAGTCGGACAATGTAACGACAGTGGTTTACATAAACCGACAAGGCGGAATGAAGAGCAGAACTGCAATGTCAGAGGTAACAAGAATCATCCTCTGGGTAGAAAAACAGCAATCTTCATTCCGGGAGTAGATCTTCATTCCGGGAGTAGACAACTGGGAAGCGGACTTCCTCAGCAGACACGATCTCCATCCAAGGGAGTGGGGTCTCCATCCGGAAGTGTTCAAGGAGGTGACAGATCGTTGGGGCGTACCCCAGATCGACATGATGGCCTCTCGTCTCAACAAGAAGCTTCAGCGGTATTGTTCCAGGTCGAGGGACCCGCAGGCAGTGGCGGTGAACGCCCTAGTGACTCTGTGGGTGTTCCAGTCGGTGTACGTGTTTCCTCCACTTCCACTCATTCCAAGAGTTCTAAAACTCATAAGGAGAACAAGAGTTCAGGCGATCCTCATTGCTCCGAACTGGCCAAGAAGGGCTTAGTACACGGATCTACTGGATCTACTGCTAGAAGAGCCATGGCCTCTTCCCCTACGGGAGGACCTTCTGCAGCAGGGGCCGTTCACCTATCAAGACTTACTGCGGCTACAATTGACGGCATGGAGGATGAACACCAGATACTAGCTCGGGAGGGCATTCCGAACAAGGTTATTCCTACCCTGATACAGGCTAAGAAAGGGGTAACGTCTAAACATTACCATTGTATTTGGAAAAAATATGTATCTTGGTGTGAGTCCAAGAAGCTTCCTGCGGTGGAGTTTCAACTGGGATGTTTTCTCCTCTTCCTGCAAGCAGGGGTGGATATGGGCCTGAGGTTAGGTTCCATAAAGGTCCAAATTTCGGCTCTATCCATTTTCTTTTAGAAACAGTTGGCTGCCCTCCCTGAGGTTCAGACTTTTTTTAAAGGGAGTTCTGCACATCCAACCTCCCTTTGTACTTGGGATCTTAACGTGGTGTTGCAGTTCCTCCAGTCGGACTGGTTTGAGCCTCTACAGGAGGTCGAGGTCAAGTTTCTCACGTGGAAGGCTGTCACTTTGTTGGCCTTAGCTTCTGCTAGACGAGTGTCGGACTTGGGGGCTTTGTCATGTAAAAGCCCATACTTGATCTTCAATGAGGATAGAGCTGAGCTTCGAACACGTCAGCAGTTTCTTCCAAAGGTTGTGTCGGCATTTCATATCAACCAACCTATTGTGGTGCCAGTTGCGACTGACTCCTCAATTTCCTCAAGGTTCTTAGATGATGTAAGGGCTCTAAGGATCTATGTGAGGAGGACTGCTCATCACAGAAAGTCGGACTCTCTGTTTGTCCTGTATGATCCCAAGAAGATTGGGTGTCCTGCTTCTAAGCAGACGATCTCTCGCTGGATCAGGTTCACTATCCAGCATGCGTATTCTACGGCAGGCTTGCCGTGTCCTACATCTGTTAAGGCCCACTCTACTCATAAGGTGGGTTCTTCCTGGGCGGCTGCCCGGGGTGTCTCGGCATTACAACTCTGCCGAGCGGCTACTTGGTCGGGGTCGAACACGTTCGCAAAGTTCTACAAGTTCAATACTTTGGCCTCTGAGGACCTAAAGTTTGGTCAATTGGTTCTGCAGGAACCTCCGCGATCTTCCTCCCATTCTGGGAGCTTTGGTATATCCCCATGGTACTAATGTGGACCCCAGCATCCTCTAGGACATAAGAGAAAATAAGATTTTTATTACCTACCGGTAAATACTTTTCTCGTAGTCCGTAGAGGATGCTGGGCGCCCGCCCAGCGCTTCGTTATCCTGCAGTCGTTATCTGGTTCAGTACAACTTTGTTTTAGTTGAGTACTGCATTGTTACTTGTTAAGTAATGTTTCAGCTGTTGCTGAGTTTCAAGCTAGTTAGCTTGGTTTGCCTTGTATGTGTGAGCTGGTATGAATCTCGTCACTATCTGTGTATAATTCTTCTCTCGAAGATGTCCGTCTCTTCGGGCACAGTTGCTAGACTGAGTCTGGTAGGAGGGGCATAGATGGAGGAGCCAGCCCACACTCTCAAACTCTTAAAGTGCCAATGGCTCCTAGTGGACCCGTCTATACCCCCATGGTACTAATGTGGACCCCAGCATCCTCTACGACTACGAGAAAAGGATTTACCCGTAGGATAATTAAAATCCTATTTTTACCATTTCCCCTACATTTTCCCCATTTAATTTGTAGGTTGCATGTTTATTCTTAGTCCCAAAGTGCATAACTTTACATTTTTCCACATTAAACCTCATATTACATTTCGCTGTCCAAACTTTCAGTTTAAATAAGTTTGCAGGAGATACTAAAATATGTAGGGTAATCAATTCAAATGTGGATGTTGAGTCTCTTCAGAACAACTTATTTAAACTGGAAGTTTGGGAAGCGAAATGTAATATGAGGTTTAATGTGGAAAAATGTAAAGTTATGCACTTTGGGACTAAGAATAAACATGCAAGTTCATTGGGGAGAAATCAGAAAGAAATGCTTACTTACAGTACACACCATATTGCATTGCCTGATTGGTTGAGGTCCGTGATGGATCCCCCATTAGGAGAGTGGCATACTGCATGAGGTCATTAGTATTTGTCCATGGAAGGTAAGTATAAGAGATAGTTGGGATAGTTAGGAAAACTGGAAAATGTGCTGTAAACCAAATGAACCAATTAGTCATTTGTTTTCATTTTCTACACAGAATGAGAAAACTGACAGAATTTAATTGCCCGCTATTGGTACTGTAACCGCCAGTTGTTTCTGTGCGCTCGTTTCCAGAACCACATCCCCCTATTTATTTTTGTAAGAAAATGTCCATTAACTCTTTTCTGTATCCCCAAATAATGCAACATGTTGTTTACCTCTCTTTGTAGCTGTTGGATTCAGAATGATGTTGTATTCTATGTGACAGTCGTGGCGTACTTCGTTGTCATCTTTCTTACCAACATATCCATGTTTATTGTTGTGCTCCTTCAAATCAAGTCATTGAAGTCTACTAGGATAAAGGATTGGAAGACACTCTTTCTTCATGACATCAAAAACACACTCAGCCTCGCTTTCTTACTTGGATTAACTTGGGGCTTTGCCTTCTTTGCATGGGGTCCTGTTCGAATTGCCTTTTTGTACCTTTTTGCCATTTTTAATACATTACAAGGTATTTGTGGCATTAAACCTCCTGCATCAAACACCTATGTTCTATTTCTATAGACTGTAAACTTGTGTGCTGGGCCTTTGAACCTCTTTATTAATGTCAGTTTTGCTTTATTACTGTGATTGATGACACCAAGGGGTATATTTTTTAAAGGTAGATTTTCATTGATTTTCACCTATTTAAACTCGAGGAAAACCCATCTGAATCATTGTTGTGTATCAGGCGCTAAAACACACATTTAGTAACACAAAAAGTAATATAATAAAGCATCTGTTAGTACATGTGTATTATAACCCCTGAATCAAATTGGTTCAGATTGATTTTTATAGTGTTACAAGCCGCCGGGCGGCTTGTCTCTGTGATGGGTCCCGGTTGTTGCCTGGCAACAGGGACATTGCATCTTCCAGCCACCGTGGCCAACAGTTCCCTCTAGTTGTTGTGCAACCGTGACGCTGGTCAGCGATTGCGTTCCTGGTTGCCTAGTGAATCAGGAAGTCAGGAGAATATGCTGTGATGCAGCTGCAGACTATAATTAATCACGCTGGGCAGGCTTTTCTTGTTGCTCCTATTAGTTACTCTTCCTTTTATAAGCCGGCAGCTAGCCCACCTGACTGTTGCCGGTTATAGCTTATACCCTGCGTGTAGTTTCTGTCCCAGGTTCTTGTGGATGCTCTGCCCATCCAAAGAATACTCTGCCTAGTTCCTGTGGATACTCTGCCTGTTTATACCTCACTGTGCTGTGCATTCCAATTCACAGCGCAGCTGCACCACCTGCACTGTGCCTGCATTCCATCTCAAAGTGCAACATTCACTCAGCTGAAAGCTAGTTTAGTATCTGCAGGTTAACTCATCAGGTTCCAGTACTGTATCATTTTGTATATTGCTCCAGCCAATACCCTGCGGTCTCCAGTCAATTGAGTAAGCACCTACTGCTGAATGGTAAGTCCTGGTGGCATCCTGAGTACCGGTGTGTTTCTAAAACAAGTACTAGATTTGTAGAAGGCTGGACACAAATATTTACTTTTTGGAATGATTTTAAGGAAAAATGTAAAAGTGTATACTGCAAGGCTGTACTGTCTTAAAAGATATTTGTATATTTGTTGACAATCACAGTGTCGACAGACATTATATAGACATCATTATGTCGACAGACAAAATTTCAACAACTACAATGTCAACTTGCAAAATGTTGACAAGATGTCGACATGTTCAAAATATCAACAACAGAAATGTTGACTGGTATATAATGTTGACAACCAATTTTCAGCCTAATCCCAACCTCAACGCTAACCCTACAATGTAAACAGCAAAATCGGCGGCACTCAGGTCAATGATACTTCAGTCAGACAGGCTTGTAAGCAACGTTTCAGCGTCCTTTAATGGCACTTTTGTCAAGCAGTATACATAAAGCTTGACAAAATCGCCAATAAAGGACGCTGAAACGTTGCTTACAAGCCTGTCTGACTGAAGTATCATTGACCGGAGTGCCACCGATTTTGGTGTTTATGTGGGGACGCATCAGTGCAGGACATCCGTCATGGAGGGCACCCGGTAACTTTTACTTTTATGTGAACCCGTGGAGTGCCGGATCTTTGGATTGTGTATATATATATATATATATATAGTTGGTAAGCTAAAAAAAAAAAAGCGTTGTTTATACTGTTTTTTATTTTAGTTTACACCCAATTTGTGGGGATTGGCAACATACTGAACCGCAGCTACCCCTCATATATGTCTGTACCAGACAACTCTGTTAAAGGGGAAACAGAACACTGATTTCATGTTAATTTTTATTTACACTGGGGGTCATTCCGAGTTGATCGCTCGCTAGCTACTTTTAGCAACCGTGCAAACGCATAGTCGCCGCCCACAGGGGAGTGTATTTTTGCTTTGCAAGTGTGTGAATGGATTTGCAGCCGAGCAGTGCAAAAACATTTTGTGCAGTTTCTGAGTAGGTCTGGACTTACTCAGCCGCTGCGATCACTTCAGCCTGTTCGTGTCCGGAATTGACGTCAGACACCTGCCCTGCAAACGCTTGGACATGCCTGCGTTTCGCCAACCACTACCGGAAAACGGTCAGTTGACACCCAGAAACGCCTTCTTCCTGTCAATCTCCTTGCGAACGGCCATGAGAACGGCCATGCAAATGGAATCGTCATAGAAACCATCACTGGATAACGAACCGATGTGTACTTGTACGACGCGCCTGCGCATTGTGGTGCATACGCATGCGCAGATTAGCCCTGTTCTGCCATGATTGCTCCGCTGCGAAAATCCGAAGCAAGTGATAAACTCGGAATGACCCCCTTTTTTCTTTGTCTGCTACCTCTGTGTAAACCAGGTGTATGCTTTTACAAATCAACTAATTGTCTAAATGAGAGCAATAGACTGAAAGACACTAATTCAACTCTGCCTACCCGGTGGCAACGTTACAGACCTGCCGGAAAAGTCCCACCTGTATGACCGCCATCTGTGCGAGGGCTGTATATAAAGTTTGTCTATTGATATGGAACCATGGCTGAATCATAGGCGACAGCTTTTATGTGGGCTGGCTGTAATACCACAAAAAAAAATCACAGAGATAGCAGTTTTCTCAATTAAAAATATACACATTCTCTTTCATCTTTAAGCAAAGAATTTATTTTCAAAATCAAATGTTATGTAAAAGAAATATTAATTTTGTCTATATTTTCTTCTATATTAGGCTTTTTTATTTTTGTGTTTCACTGTCTAATCAAGGACAGTGTAAGGAAACAATGGAGGATGTATCTCTGCTGTGGAAGATGCCGACTTGACAATTATTCAGGTGAGAACTTATTTCACTAGGGTAATAAATTGCTGTACTAATTTAGAACATTCTAATTGCAACATTAATAGAAATCATGTTTTATATGTAACGATGCAAAAACCTTTATCTGCTGCTTTGTGACACATCAGTGTGGAAAGTCTATTTCTGGATGACAGATGTTCCCGGCTCATGACTGAGCTGGTTGTGTCCGCATTCGAAACACTTCTGAGATTTGTGATAGTATTGCCAAAGTGCAGTGTCAATTGGAAAGTGTTGGCTGTTGGGCTAGTGCTTTCTCATTTCCTGGATAAAGGATGAAAATGTCATTGTACAAATGATGACAAGTCTGGCAAAAAGAAGGGCAAAGAATACATTTGGTATTCAGAAAAAAAAAAAGCTGAAGCTGCGATCAACATCAATTTCCTAAATCAGAGAGTCCCAACTTTGGTGGTCATTCCGAGTTGTTCGCTCGTTGCCGATTTTCGCTATATTGCGATTAGTCGCTTAATGCACATGCGCAAGGTTCGCAGAGCGCATGCGCTTAGTTATTTTACATATAAGTTAGGTATTTTACTCACGGCATAACGAGGAATTGTCATCGTTCTGGTGATCGTACTGTGATTGACAGGAAGTGGGTGTTTCTGGGCGGAAACTGGCCGTTTTCTGTGCGTGTGCGAAAAAACGCTGGCGTTTCTGGGAAAAACGCGGGAGTGTCTGAAGAAACGGGGGAGTGTCTGGGCGAACGCTGGGTGTGTTTGTGACGTCAAACCAGGAACGAAACTGACTGAACTGATCGCAGTGTAGGAGTAAGTCTGGAGCTACTCAGAAACTGCTAAGAAATTTCTATTCGCAATTCTGCGAATCTTTTGTTCGCAATTCTGCTAAGTTAAGATACACTCCCAGAGGGCGGCGGCCTAGCGTGTGCAATGCTGCTAAAAGCAGCTAGCGAGCGAACAACTCGGAATGAGGGCCTTTGGTCCTCAAGGCATCCTAACCCTAACGGTCCACTTTTAAGGATAACCATACTTGGGCACAGATGACCTTATTATGAACTCAGTCCATTTGATTTAACTATCTGTCTTCAGCCATCCTTAAAAACTAGATCGTTACGGTGCCTTGAGGACCGAGTTTGGGACCCACCTTCCTAAGTAATACATTAACAATAACAGTAAATAATTACAAAATGGAAAATATATTTTTCTGGCTCTCTAGTATTGGAGATGTAATTGTACACCACTATTGTTATTACATACTGTATATGTTATTCTAACGGCACCAATGGGCCTAATTTGGAATCACACACAAGTTCTAAAAACTCCTGTGGTGCATGCATTAGACAGAGGGGGTGATTCAGACCTGATCGTAGATGTGCTAAAATTAGCACATCTACAATCAGTTTCTCAGACATGTGTGGGCATGCCCCGCACAGGGCTAGTCCGCCCCGAATGTCAAGCCCTACCCCCCGCACTGGTGCGAAAGCATCGCACGGCGGTGATGCTTTCGCACCCGCCAAGTAGCTCGCTACCTGCGCAACCTAGCTGCGCTGGCTGGAGGCTACCAGCCATGTGTTGGGTTGCAGCGGCTGCGTGTGACATCACGCAGCTGCCGTGGCCCGCTTCTAAAACAGTCCGGACACACCTGCGTTGTCCAGTCCGCGCCCCACCAACGGCGTTGGCATGACCACTCCCGCCCCGCGACTGCAGCAGAGGCGATCGCAGCAGTGAGTTTTCGCATCTCACTGGGTGCGCATGCGCACTGGACATAGGGCATCAGGCCCTGAGGGAACCTCCTCCTCTTCTAATGTCAGTGTGTTCGAATAATACATTGTTAGTCTATTACACAGTCATGTGAGAACATGATGAACAGACCATATGTTCTCTATAATGGTTGACTAAGCCTCTGTGGTGGCTGTCCACACCCCTTAAGCATGGGCCCTTACCATTACCTTCCACCTATGGGCCCTTCATACCCCAGTATGAAACTGGATATGCCAGTTTAAAATGTATATAGATAAAAAAAAGAATGTAAGTAAAAAAGCACTGGGCATTCCTAATGCATAATGCATCCACAAGTTGAGGCTGTAAGTCAGGGGTGGCGAATCTTTTTTCTACCAAGGGCCATTTGGATATTTATAAAATCCTTCGGGGGCCATACAAAAATGATCAACTTAAAAATTAGCCTGCCCCCAGTACATATGCCCCTATTAGATATGACCCCTAGAAGCACCGCTTACACACACACCTTAAAAGAAAGAAAAAACACAATACTCACCAGCCACGCTCCTGATTCCGGACCCTTGCCCTCTGCCTGGCTGCCCGCTCCTCAGAACTACGGGAGAGACGTCATGACATCTCTCCCATAACACCGCACAGCAGCACACGCACACTGCCAGAGCCGGAAGCCGGAGCTCAGGAGTGAGCCGGGCACCCGCTAGTAACAAAATCTCAGTGGGCGCCCGGCATCTACCTTGGTTAGGTGAGCCTGGGAGGGCCAGATCAAGTGGCTTTGCAGGCCTTATACGGCCCGCGGGCCTGAGGTTCCCCGCTCCTGCTGTAAGATGTACTAGGTTGTGGAAGCTGCATTGCACAAAGACCTTATTGCACAATAATGACCTGCATTTCACATTTGTATAGACACACTACATCATTGCACAGAGACATCCAGCGTTGGACTGGGGCATGTAGGGCCCACCGGGGGAATGCCGTGATAGGGGCCCGTACATAGGTGTGTGGCCAGCCTCCAGAGGAGTTGCAGAGTCTTGAAATGCAACATAGTCTTGTGCAGTATAATGCAACGTGTCTATGATGAATAACACAAGTGTACAGTCTGGAACCTGATCCCTAGAGGAGGGGGTGGACACTCAGACAGTGGGGCCCACTGAAGGTTTCCCCTGTACCCCTCCTACCCTGGAGTCATCCTCAACTGCATGAAGAAACTATGTAAAAAGATCCACAGGGCTGTTCCTCTCATGAGGCAAGGTGCAGGGGCGGTTCTAGACCTTGTGGTGCCCAGGGAAAAAGTTTCCTTTGGCGCCCCCCTCCTGATAGGCAAAATAGGGTTGGTGCACGCAGCAAAAAAATAGGGGCGTGGCTTCATAGTAAAGATTCACACCGCACAGTAGTGTCCGTCAGTCACATTACACCACACAGTAGTGTCCGTCAGTCACATTACACCACACAGTAGTGTCCGTCAGTTACATTACACCACACAGTAGTGTCTGTCAGTCACATTACACCACACAGTAGTGTCTGTCAGTCACATTACACCACACAGTAGTGTCCGTCAGTCACATTACACCACACAGTAGTGTCCATCAGTCACATTACACCACACAGTAGTGTCCGTCAGTCACATGACACCACACAGTAGTGTCTGTCAGTCACATTACACCACACAGTAGTGTCTGTCAGTCACATTACACCACACAGTAGTACCCCTTATACCATATTAGAGCCCCTTACACACATTACACCACAGTAGAGCAGAACCCTTATATGCCAGGTGCCCCCTATGCAATGCCCTCATTAGTAGTGCCCCCAGTGGTAATGCCCCCAGTGGTAATGCCCCCGTGTAGTATTGCCCCCTTAGATATGCCCACTGTAGTTATGCCCCCTGTAGATATGCTCTCAGTAGATATGCCCCCTGTAGATATGCTCTCAGTAGTTATGCCCCCCTGTAGATATGACCCCTGTAGTTATGCCCCCTATAGTTGTGCCCCCCAGTAGATTTGCCCCAGTAAGATTTGCCCCCAGTAGATGTGCCCCCCTGTAAATGTGCCCCCTATAGATTTGCCCCCAGTAGTTATGCCCCCTAGTAGCGCTGCTTACACACACACACACAATAAAAAAAAACAATACTCACCAGCCCTGCTCCTGCTTTCCAACCGCTGCTGCCCTCCGTCTCTGCCCCCCCTTCCCCTCGGATCTATGGCAGAAACGTCATGACGTCTCTCCCATAGCACCGCACAGACACTAGGGGGTATATTTACTAACATTCGTAATTTTCGGAAAAAGGTCAAAGTTCAATCACGAATGACATCGAAAGTGTAAAACTGCAACTTTTTGAATTTATTACGCCTAATTTACTAAGCTGTCGTATTCGGATTTTTCATTTGTTCCGATGTCGATGTCATTCGTGTTTTTTTCCGGGTTTTCTACGGCAGTGATTAGCTAAACACTGCCGACTTTATCACAATGAATCTCGGCCGGATCTGTGTGATCCGTGCTGGGGTTCATTTTTTTTTTTTTTTTTTTAAATAAACACTGTAAAACGGAGAAAAAAAATGCGTGGGATCCCCCCTCCTAAGCATAACCAGCCTCGGGCTCTTTGAGCCGACCCTGGTTGCAGAAATATGGGGGAAAAAATGACAGGGGTTCCCCCATATTTAAGCAACCAGCATCGGGCTCTGCGCCTGGTCCTGGTTCCAAAAATACGGGGGACAAAAAGAGTAGGGGTCCCCCGTATTTCTAAAACCAGCACCGGGCTCCACTAGCTGGACAGATAATGCCACAGCCGGGGGTCACTTTTATATAGTGCCCTGCGGCCGTGGCATCAAAAATCCAACTAGTCACCCCTGGCCGGGGTACCCTGGGGGAGTGGGGACCCCTTCAATCAAGGGGTCCCCCCCCCAGCCACCCAAGGGCCAGGGGTGAAGCCCGAGGCTGTCCCCCCCATCCAAATGGCTGCGGATGGGGGGCTGATAGCCTTTTGTGAAAATGAAAAGATATTGTTTTTAGTAGCAGTACTACAAGGCCCAGCAAGCCTCCCCCGCATGCTGGTACTTGGAGAACCACAAGTACCAGCATGCGGCGGAAAAACGGGCCCGCTGGTACCTGTAGTACTACTACTAAAAAAATACCCAAAAAAAGACAAGACACACACACCTTGAAAGTAAAGATTTATTACATACATCCACACAAACATACATACATACTTACCTTATGTTCACACGAGGGTCGGTCCTCTTCTCCAGTAGAATCCATGGGGTACCTGTTGAATAAATTCTACTCACCAGATCCAGGGTCCCAGGCTCCTCGGAGAATCCTTTTGTAATCCACGTACTTGATTAAAAAAAAAAACGGACACCCGAGCCATGCACTGAAAGGGGACCCATGTTTGCACATGGGCCCCCTTTCCCCGAATGCCAGAAACCCACTCTGACTGATGTCTAAGTGGGTTTCTTCAGCCAATCAGGGAGCGCCACGTTGTAGCACCCTCCTGATCGGCTGTGTGCTCCTGTACTGACTGACAGGTAGCACGCGGCAGTGTTACAATGGAGCGCCTATGCGCTCCATTGTAACCAATGGTGGGAACTTTCTGCCCTGCGGTTGACCGAAAGTGACCTCACCGCTGAGCAGAAAGTTCCCACCATTGGTTACAATGGAGCGCATAGGCGCTACATTGTAACACTGCCGCGTGCTGCCTGTCAGTCAGTACAGGAGCACACAGCCGATCAGGAGGGTGCTACAACGTGGCGCTCCCTGATTGGCTGAAGAAACCCACTTAGACATCAGTCAGAGTGGGTTTCTGGCATTCGGGGAAAGGGGGCCCATGTGCAAACATGGGTCCCCTTTCAGTGCGTGGCTCGGGTGTCCGTTTTTTTTTTTTAATCAAGTACGTGGATTACAAAAGGATTCTCCGAGGAGCCTGGGACCCTGGATCTGGTGAGTAGAATTTATTCAACAGGTACCCCATGGATTCTACTGGAGAAGAGGACCGACCCTCGTGTGAACATAAGGTAAGTATGTATGTATGTTTGTGTGGATGTATGTAATAAATCTTTACTTTCAAGGTGTGTGTGTCTTGTCTTTTTTTGGGTATTTTTTCAGTAGTAGTACTACAGGTACCAGCGGGCCCGTTTTTCCGCCGCATGCTGGTACTTGTGGTTCTCCAAGTACCAGCATGCGGGGGAGGCTTGCTGGGCCTTGTAGTACTGCTACTAAAAACAATATCTTTTCATTTTCACAAAAGGCTATCAGCCCCCCATCCGCAGCCAATTGGATGGGGGGGACAGCCTCGGGCTTCACCCCTGGCCCTTGGGTGGCTGGAGGGGGGGGACCCCTTGATTGAAGGGGTCCCCACTCCCCCAGGGTACCCCGGCCAGGGGTGACTAGTTGGATTTTTGATGCCACGGCCGCAGGGCACTATATAAAAGTGACCCCCGGCTGTGGCATTATCTGTCCAGCTAGTGGAGCCCGGTGCTGGTTTTAAAAATACGGGGGACCCCTACTCTTTTTGTCCCCCGTATTTTTGGAACCAGGACCAGGCGCAGAGCCCGATGCTGGTTGCTTAAATATGGGGGAACCCCTGTCAATTTTTCCCCCATATTTCTGCAACCAGGATCGGCTCAAAGAGCCCGAGGCTGGTTATGCTTAGGAGGGGGGACCCCACGCAATTTTTTTTAAGAAAATAACCACTTTCCCACCCCTTCCCACTGATATACATGCACGGATCTCATGGATCCCTGCATGCCTATACAATCACGGATTAAAAAAGCAGGTCTGTTTTTTTTTTAGCACTTTTTTACGAGTTGTAATTTTTCACGGCAGTGTTTTTTTTTTTGTTTGCTTTGCACTTCTTAGTAAATTACAGAGATTCATAGTTAAACAGCTGCGTTTTGACCGATGGTGTATTCATTCGTAATTTTTTTGTGGGACTTCCAAAAAATGACGAATGCCGTCATCACTGCCGTGATTATTGCTTAGTAAATTACCGAGATGACACTTTGATGAAAAAACGGCATCTCGGTCAAAATCGGGACCTTAGTAAATATACCCCTAGGGGTCAATTAGGACCTCTAGCGTCTGACAGTGGCACCAGCAGGTGGGCGGTGGGTGCCTGTGGGGTGACTTCGTCCGAGCCCGCAGGCCACAGCACCCCGGGCACCCACCCGACTTGCCTGTGCCTAGATCCACTCCTGGCAAGGTGATAGCATTGTCTCCAGATTTTTTGTCTTTCTCTTAGTGATAGAAAAGAGGTTCTCAACTGGCATCCAGGCCTGCAACCTGTTCCTGTGTTGCCAGTGACTGATGCATAAGTGGGGCATCAACAGTGAAGGCATATCCTCCACTTAGAGGATAGGATAGATACAATAAAGTGCGCCAAGAATGGCTGCTCCTTGATCCCAAATGGAAAAGAAGTGTCACCTTACACTTGAGAAATTTCATATAATCACAATTCACCAAATGGGTCCATGGGCGCTCAAAAGTAAAAACAAATAAAACACATATAGTGTAACATACTCATAACATGTTAAAAATGTAACTAAATATATTGGATAAGTCTTGTACCCAAACCAAAGGTCTACTTTTGGGGAGTAGACAGCAGCGTGTGGTAGGGAATCAGTGCACTTAGAAGGATTGACAGCACTTGCAGCTTCTCCAATCAGGTCTTCCTTCCATATGGATTGGTCTACCAACAAGTAGACTAAACAGCAAGTTTAGATGGTAACAACCAGATGTCCCTGGAACCAGCCATCTATCCAAATGATGGTCCTTCGAACGTCCCTCCTGTTGAAAAGCCCTCTTTCCAACGTTTCAACACACACATGTGTCTTTTTATTTATTTATTATTTCTGCTGTGGGGTACACTGGGCTCCACAAGGAATAACATCGGGGTGTAGAGTAGGATCTTGAGCCGAGGCACCAACAGGCTCAAAGCTTTAGACTGTTTCCAAGATGCACAGCTCCGCCTCCTCTATAACCCCGCCTCCATGCCAGTGAGCTCAGTTTGTAGTTGGTGCCTGCAGTAGCAGGTCACTTAACAGGAGGCTGCTTCAGGCAGCCTATTCTTAGCTTTAACTTTAAAGAAGAGGATTTTACAAGGGCTGCAGCAGGCTGTGTCTGATAGACGTCTCTGCTGCAGCTCTATCACCCCCAGTGGCGCTGTATACTCCCACTGATGTTCCACTAGCCACCAGGGTGATTCTGTATGGGCACAGGTCAGGGGGGACATTGTACCATTACCCCCCCGCTTCCTTTACTGCCCGCACGCCCGGTGGGGATGCCAGCAGGGGGATCAGGTCGGACCTGAGGCCCCTCCCCCCGGCCCCAGGGCGCCATTTATGCAATGTTCCCATCCTGGAGCTGCTTCCTTCTCCCTCACTCCTGGTCAGCAGCCATTACAGATAGAGCCTTGCTGTTCCTGGGATTGCTGGGGCAAATCCTCCTCTGTGGAACCGCCTGACTGCCAGTGCTGTGCTTCCTGCAGGACACTTGAGTATTCTACCTGTCACTGCGACTGTGTTAGTTAAGAAAGAGTGCATACTGTCAGGGTTGTGTGGTACAAACACCCTGTGATATACGCCTACTGCGTTTGTTATATCTATTGTTATCACATATAGCCATACTGAGTATTACTTTGTATTGCTAGTCCAGTGCAGTTTATGGTACATAATTTCTGCATGGTACGTTTGTGACTATATACATGTGTGTGCATGTAGCTGCTGCGTGGTTGCCTTATTGCAGGGTATTTCACTCAGCGTGCTATTCCTATATTACTATACCTGTGGGGGCCAAGTGTTTCAGGTTTTCTCTGATGATAATATAGGATTGTTTCACAAGATATGCTACTGGAGTATTTTTTACTTGTGAATTATAGTCACTATATGTTCTATTCCTGTTGAACCCTCGGTCTGTGCCAGCTTCGGCCCTTTCTCTGAGAGTTCTTATTAGGTATAGTGCTGCTACAAAAATAAAAAAAAATTTGTACTGGGTTGCTCATTACTGTGCGCATTGTTATGTCTGCTACACGTGGCAACGACGTTGGGGCCTCTCCCACACTGCGTGGTAGTGAGGCCACTGATGGAATGGAGGATAATTTAGCAGCTGAGAGTTCAGGTTCAGGGGCTTCCTTGCCCCCCAGTGGGTCTGTAGCACTAGGGGCATCACAAGAACCACCTTTGGCAACATTTTCCAGATTGTTAAACACGTTTGTAATTAAATTGACACCCCATGTGGGTCCACCTGTGCCGCTGCCACAGATTATGGTCCCTCTGTGAACCCACCATGGGCGGATCAGCTTTCCATTCAGTTACAGCATTTGAACCGATCCATGTCCAAATCTAAGGGTCACTATCGCCCGCATAAGACTAATTCATCTTCTAAAAGGGCCATTACCTCCTCCCGATCCGCGGCCTTAATTCACACGTCCTCCGAGGAGGACAGTGCTTATACTGACCCCTCGGACACTGACGCTGATGTTTCAGATGGGGAGGGGAAATCGTCCGTGGATGTCTCGGATTTGATTGAGGCGATATAGCTCATTCTTCAGGTGGCTGATGATTCTGAGCCTGAGACTGTCTCCAAGAAACCTGATAGGTTTAAGCGTAAGAAGGTGGTTAAGCAGGTTCTACCCTTCTCTAAACACCTGATTGACATACGTCAGGAATCCTGGAAAAATCCGGGGACAAAGTTTACACCGAATAAGAGACTGTTGGCTCGCTATCCTCTCTCTGCGGAGGTGTGTAAAAATTGGGAAACTCCTCCGCCTGTAGATTCTCATGTGGCACGTATGGTTGTTTCCTCTGCCCTGCTAGTAACTACCATCACCTCTCTGAAGGAACCGATGTATGGGTGGAGGGCTGTTTAAAAGCGATTTATACCCTTTCTGGGGCTGTACAAAGGCCAACTATTGCAGCGACTTGGGCTGCTGAAGCTGTTGAAGCGTGGGCTCAGGAACTCGAGGCGGAACTGCCTACTGATGCATCTGAGCATGCTCGACAATGTCTCTCATATATTGCTACGGCTTCTCTGTACCTTAAGGAGGCGGCCTCCGATGCCAAGTGCTCACGGCCAAGGCTGCTACTGCGTCCGTTTTGGCCAGACGTATCCTTTGGTTGATATCCTGGTCGGTGGATTTGGATTCCAGAAAAATCCTGGAGGTACTTCCTTTCAAGGGAGACATTCTCTTTGGAGAAGACTTCAATAAGATTGTGGCTGATCTGGCTACTGCTAAAACAGCTTCCCTACCTAGTACGGCTCCTCAACACAGAAGGCTAAAAAAGTACTTTCCCTTGGCCCTTTCGTACTCCAGGTAAAGCAAAAGGTCAGGCGTACCCAAAGCAAGCCCGTACTTCCAGGCCTGCTAAGCCCAGACCGAAGCGTGCTTGGGCTGCCCGTTAGCCAGCTTCAAAAACTGATAATTCGACCGCATGACGGGTCGGGCCTCCTCTGGGGGATCACAGGGTGGGGGGCCGACTTCTAGGTTTTACCCAGGAATGGTTGAAGACCACTTCGGATACCTGGGTGAGGGAAGTCACTGCTCGAGGTTACGCCATACCCTTCAAGAATCGCCCCTCCCCCCCTCATTGATTTTGCTTAACAGATGTGCCTCTGGATCCGGCAAAAGCAAACACGTTGCACTCGGTGGTACATTCCCTCCTGTCCACAGGAGTGGTGGTACAGGTGCCTCTGACTCAGAGGGGCAAGGGGTTCTATTCACCGCCGTTTCTAGTCCCGAAACCGAACGGGTCCTCGTGGGTCATTCTCAATCTGAAGTCCTTGAACAAGCATGTGCGAATTTCCAAGTTCCGTATGGAAACGCTGCGCTCTATTGTTCTGGCCATGGAGCCTGGGGACTGTATGGACTCCCTGGACATACAGGATGCATACCTACATATTCCTATTGTGGAATCTCATCAGCAGTACCTGCAGTTTGCAGTGGGCAACCTTCATTACCAATTTTGGGCGTAACCTTTTGGTTTGACAACGGCTCCGTGGGTCTTCACCAAGGTTATGGCGGTCATGACGGCCAGGCTACGCCGTCAAGGCGTCAGGATACTACCATACCTAGATGAATTGTTGGTCCTGGCGAGTTCCCCAGAACTTCTCCTGTGTCATCTCGATTTGACAATCCAGTGCATGCAAGCCCACAGATGGCTGATCAACTGGAAGAAATCCTCTCTGGTTCCGGCTCGGAGCATGGTACACCTGGGAACGTTATTGGACACTCACAACCAGCGGTTGTTCCTGTCTCAGGAGAAAGTCCTGAAACTTCAGGACAAGATCCGATGCTTCCTATCCCGTCCGCAAGTGTCGATCCATTCGGCGAAGCAAGTGCTAGGTCTCATGGTGTCGGCTTTCGACATGGTTTAGTATGCTCAATTCCATTCTCGCCTTCTGCAGAAGTTGATTGTGTCCAAGTGGGACGGCCTGCCTCACCGGATCAGATCTCACATGATTCCCTATCTCCGGAGGTCCGTCTGTCCCTGAGTTGGTGGCTTCCGGACCAACGATTGAGCAGGGTCCGTCCCTTCTGGATATCCAACTGGGCCCTGCTGACAATGGATGCCAGTCTGAGAGGTTGGGGCACGGTGTTGGAACAACTACTACTCTACTCCCGATAATCATTCTGGAACTGCGGGCAGTGTTCAATGCGTTGACAATGGCCCAGCATCTGATACAGAGCAGACCTGTTCAAGTACAATCGGACAACGCCATCACGGTGGCGTACATCAATCATCAGGGCAGCACTCTAAGCCGCATGGCAATGAGGGAAGTATCAAGGATTCTTCAGTGGGCAGAACGCCATATCATTCCGGGCGTTCTGAACTGGGAGGTGGACTATCTCAGTCGTCAGGACGTGCACGCCAGAGAGTGGAGCCTACATCCGTAGATGTTTCAACTTCTCGTGGACAGGTGGGGTCTCCCAGATGTGGTTCCGGTCTTCCGAGCATGGACAAGGGATCCTCAAGTAGCGTTCGTGGATGCTCTATCAATCCCGTGGAACTTTCGGCTGCCGTATGTGTTCCCTCCGGTGTCCCTCCTACCCAGAGTAATACAGACGTTCAAGCAAGAAGGAGGAAACCTACTTGTAGTTGCTCCAGCATGGCCCAGGCAGCACTGGTTCTCCGATCTACAGGGCCTCTCGTTGGATCGTTCCCTTCTACTTCCACAACGACCAGACCTCTTCGTTCAGGGCCCTTGTGTTTACCAGAATTTGGCTCGTCTGGCTTTGACGGCATGGCTCTTGAAGCTTCCGTCCTGAGGGCCAAGGGATTTTCTGAGGCGGTCGTTCAAACTATGTTGAAGGCCCGTAAGTCTGCTTCTGCTCGGATATACCGTAGGGTCTGGAATACTTACTTTTCTTGGCGTGCGTCATGTGCGTCTCACAATCATGACATTTTCAAGTTTAGTACGGCCAAATTATTGGCCTTTCTACAACAAGGCCTGGATTTAGGCCTGCGTCTGGGCTCCCTCAAGGTTCACATCTCGGCCTTGTCGGTTTGGTTTCAGAGAAAGATCGCTACCCTACCTGATGTCCATACTTTCACTCAGGGTGTGCTGAGGATTCAGCCTCCTTATGTGCCACCTGTGGCCCCTTGGGATCTGTCGGTGGTTTTGGTGGCTTTACAAGAGTCTCTGTTTGAGCCTCTTACCTCTGCTGACCTTAAGTGGCTTTCCCGTAAGATGTTGTTTTTGTTGGCTATTGCGTCAGCTTGAAGGATCTCGGACTTGGGTGCCTTATCCTATAAGTTCCCCTATTTGATTTTTCACCATGACCGGGCGGTTCTTCGGACATGCCCAGGTTATTTACCCAAGGTGGTGTCTTCTTTCCACCTTAACCAGGAGATTGTGGTTCCGGCCTTTAATTCTCCTGAGTTGTCTTCCAAAGAGCGGTCTTTGGATGTGGTACGGCTCTCCATATCTACGTGAAGAGAACTTCCTCCGTTAGGAAATCCGATTCTCTTTTTGTGTTGTTTGGTTTTCACAAACATGGCTGGCATGCTTCTAAGCTGACATTGGGCAGATGTATTGGAATGGTGATTGCACATGCTTATGTACAGGCCAGTCGTCCGGTTCCTGCTACCATCAAAGCCCATTCTACTCGGTCGGTTGGACCTTCTTGGGCTGCCCACCGTGGTGCGACCCTTTAACAATTGTGCAAGGCGGCTACGTGGTCCTCGAGGAACACGTTTATTAGGTTCTATGCCTTTGATACTGCCGCTTCCTAGGATGCTTCCTTTGGACGCCGGGTTCTTGTGCCCGCTACAGTGCGTCCCCTCCCATAAGAAACTGCTTTAGGACATCCCTGATGTTATTCCTTGTGGAGCCCAATGTACCCCGCAGCAGAAAATTAGATTTATGGTAAGAACTTACCGTTGTTAAATCTCTTTCTGCGAGGTACACTGGGCTCCACAAGGCGCCCACCCTGACGCACTTAGCTTTTTTGGGTTGGTATTGGCATAGTCGCTGACACCCTCTCCTGCGGTGAGTGTGTGGTGTAATTGGCTACGAGCGGTTGTCGTCTCTGGTACCTGCTACTGCATTGGGCTGGTTAACTAAACTGAGCTCACTGGCATGGAGGCGGGGTTATAGAGGAGGCGGCGCTGTGCATCTTGGGAACAGTCTAAAGCTTTGAGCCTGTTGGTGCCTCGGATCAAAATCCTACTCTACACCCCGATGTTATTCCTTGTGGAGCCCAGTGTACCTCGTAGAAAAAGATTTAACAGCGGTAAGTTCTTACCATAAATCTCGTTTTATTAACAGTTTCTTATATAGAGCAGCAAATTCCGATGTGCTTTACAATTGGAAATAACAATGATATAACAAAACAATGATATAACAAAACTGGGTAATAACAAACAGTTATAGAGGTAGGAAGGCCCTGCTCGCAGCTTACAATCTATAGGGAAATAGGTATGGATACACAAGGATAGGTGCTATCTATTGCATAGTTGTCCTCCAGATTGCAAAGGTTCTTGGTGGGCTGTATAATATGGTCATACAGCAATGATCAACCGGGGTCGAGAGGAAGGATGAGAAAACATGTAAGGATATGTTTGGACTGTGCAGAGTGGATGCAATTTGATAGGAAGGTTTATGAAAGTTATGTGGGCGGTTCTGGAATTTGATACGCTTGCCTGAAGAGGTGAGTTTTCAGGGAACGCTTGAGGGTTTGGAGACTAGAGGAGAGTCTTGTTGTATGTGGTAAGGCATTCCACAGAGTGGGTGCAGCCCGATGAAAGTCCTGCAGTCATGAGTGGGAGCGAGTAATGAGTGTGGATGACCTCTTGTGAAGAGCGACCTCTTGTGAAGCCGACCTCTTGTGAAGAGCGAAGAGGTCGGGTTGGGAGATATTTTGAGATAGGCGAAGTGATGTACTTTGGTGTAGTTTGGTTAATGGCCTTGTGTGTGAGAAAAAGTATTTTATATTGAATACGGTAGAATACAGGTAACCAATGGAGGGACTGACAGAGCGGATCTGCAGACGATGAACGTCTAGCGAGGAAGATTAACCTCGCAGCTGCATTCAGAATGGATTGTAGTGGGGAGAGTCTCATTTTGGGAATACCAATTAGGAGACTATTGCACCTCTCAATGCGGTAGATAATGGGAGCATGGATTAGAGTTTTAGCAGAGTCTTGTGTAAGGTATGGTCGTATTTTGGATATGTTTTTAGATGTATGTAACATGATTTTGAGACAGATTGAATGTGGGGAACAAAGGACAGATCAGAGTCAAGGATGACATGTAGGCAGCGAGCTTGTGGGGTAGGGTAGATTGTGAAGTTTTCAACAGTGATAAAGTTATCAGGTTGGTACCTAGTATTGGCCGGTGGAAATATAATTAACTCTGTCTTTGAAATATTAAGTTTGAGGTGGCGAGATGTCATCCAAGATGAAATGGCAGATAGGCATTCAGTGACACGGCCCAGTACAGATAGGGACAAATCAGGGGAGGATAGGTAGATTTGAGTATCATCTGCATACAGATGATACTGAAATCCAAAAGAGCTGATTAGTTTACCAAGAGATGAGGTATAGATAGAGAAAAGCAGATTACCCGAGACTGAGCCTTGCGGTACTTCAACTGAAAGAGGTAGCGAAGAGGAGGTAGATTCAGAGAAGTGAACACTGAAGGAGCGATTAGATAAGTAGGATAGGAACCAAGAAAGGGCTGTGTCTTTAAGACCTAGGGATTGTGGTGTTTGTATGAGAAGAGAGTGGTCAACAGTGTCCACGGCAGCAGATAGATCTAGAAGAATAAGTAGTGAGCAATTGCCTTTAGACTTCGTAGTGACCAAATCATTAACCATTTTAGTCAGTGCTGTCTCTTTGGAGTGTTGGGAACGGAAGCCTGACTGAAGTGGGTCCAATAAATTGTGTGAGTTAAGAAAGTGTGTGAGTCGAGTGTAGGCAAGTCTCTCAAGTAGCTTAGAGAGACAAGGGAGCTGAGAGATAGGGCGGTAGTTTGAGAGAGAATTAGTGTCAGAATTTTTTTTTTCCAAAATGGGAGTAATCGCTGCATGCTTGAATAGTGAAGCAAAAATACCAGTAGAGAGAGAGAGAGAGAGATTACAGATGTTAGTTAAGGAAGGGATGAGCACCAGAGATAGAGCTTTACTGCTTTACTTATTTGTGAGGGTAAAGGATCAAGAGGTATAGAGAAGAAGGATGAGAAGAGTGATGATACTTCATCTTCATTTGTGGGATCAAATGAAGAGAGAGTGCCAGAGTGCATCATGCCTTGAAAAAGACACCTGTTTGGTAGGCCAATCCATATGGAAGGGATACCTGATTGGAAAGGCTGCAAGTGCTGTCAATCCTTCTAAGTGCACTGATTCCCTATCACACGCTGCTGTCTACTCCCCAAAAGTAGACCTTTAGTTTGGGTACGAGACTTATCCAATATATTTAGTTACATTTTTAACATTCTCCACTTATGCTGCTGTTATTATGGTCCCAGTACCCTGACTGCAGAAATCAGTGCAGGTGACTAGGGAGGACGATCAACATCCAGTTTTAGGCCAGAACAGAGAAAATATAATTATGACAGTTGGAGAGGACTAGAGGTTGCCGGGAAAAACTTTGCATCCAAATATTTAATTCACAATTAGAATAATAGGATTACATACAGTATAATAAAATATCATATGTAATTTGTTTTTCAGATTGGAGTAGACTGAGCAATGTAGACACAAAACATGGCCGCATATGCTTGACGCCATCAGACTCTTACCAATCAACTAGATCTAACAACACCGCCTCTACCTCTAACGCTTCAAGTCTTTCAGGCTTCTCCAGAGATGGCTATTATGAGAAGGCTTCTATAAACGGTGAGTGGGGGAGACCACACTGACCTATTTTGGTGACCCTCGTCTGGGCTACAATAACGCTGTTAACAGCCAGTGAATTTACTGGTACCCTGTTCTCTATGGCCCTCATTCCGAGTTGTTCACTCGCTAGCTGCTTTTAGCAGCATTGCACACGCTAGGCGCCGCCCTCTGGGAGTGTATCTTCGCTTAGCAGAATTGCGAACGAAAGAGTAGCAGAATTGCGACTAAATAATTCTTAGCAGTTTCTGAGTAGCTCGAGACTTACTCCTACACTGCGATCAGCTCAGCCCGTTTCGTTCCTGGTTTGACGTCACAAACACGCCCTGTGTTCGGCCAGCCACTCCCCCGTTTCTCCAGCCACTCCTGCGTTTTATCCTGGCACGCCTGCGTTTTTCCGCACACTCACAGAAAACGGTCAGTTTCCGCCCAGAAACACCCACTTCCTGTCAATCACACTCCGATCACTTCAACGATGAAAATTCTTCGTTCGGACGTGAGTAAATCTACTAAGTTTTGTGCTACATTACCTAGCGCATGCGCACTGTGTCCCATGCGCATGCGCATTTTTGCCTTAATCGCTCCGTTGCGAAAATCGTCAACGAGCGAACAACTCGGAATGACCCCCTATATCCTTATTATATGCAGTGCAGGAATTAAATGACTTATTTTTGGAACATCTAGGTCCACTGTAAGCACAACTCTGAGCTTTAAAGTTCTACTTTGCTTTATTTCACATGCATATTCCACATGATATGTAAAAGTCATTTATGTAGAATATTATTACTATAGGACTTCATACATTGTCTATCTCTGTGTTGATCTTCTCTTTGCCATATTCCAATTATCTTCTCCCAGAATTTTGCTGTTAAAATTACTGAGGTTGATCATCTTCTCAAAAAAGCAATACTTGCATGACTGACCTAAGGGTATGGGATATGCAAAAAATAACTGGGGATATTATGTCAAGGGGAGCATGTGGCCAGGCTTGGAGAGAAAATAGTATTGGGTTTATGGTAATAGCACAACTCATCTCAACAAAACTTCCATCTGTTAAAGAAATTATTTATACAACAAAAAATATTTATTTCCATTTTCTATCATTTTTGTTAGCACTATACCGAGATGATTGATAAATAGGTTTCCCTGCACCAAGACATCAGTTAAACTTTGTTTGTGATGACCACTGGCATACTTATCCCCGGAGACAGTGTTGCTAGTGGCCATGGTTATCACTTACATGTGTAGTGCGCAGTGGAACAAATACCATATGCTGGTGAAAATAACTTTTTGTCCTTGGATAAATACAGCCTCATACAGAGTTGTCAAAAGTAATGAATATGACTCTGTGATGCGTGACCTCACCACCTACCTTGTCTCAATTGTCCAACCTAACAAATTGGAAGGTACTAAAGGCTCTATTTAGCACTGATCTCTGTATTGTCTTGAATATTTGCAGCCAATGGGGGTCATTCCGAGTTGATCGCTAGCTGCATTCGTTCGCTGTGCAGCGATCAGGCAAAAAAAGGCACTTCTGAGTATGCGTTTGCGGCGCAAAGTAATATTACAACAAATGATGTAGTTTCACACAAGGTCTAGCGAAGCTTTTCAGTCGCACTGCTGGCCGCAGAGTGATTGACATGAAGTGGGCGTTTCTGGGTGTCAACTGACCGTTTTCAGGGAGTGTTTGGAAAAACGCAGGCGTGCCAGAAAATACGCAGGCGTGGCTGGGCAAACGCAGGGCGTGTTTGTGACGTCAAAACAGGAACTGAACAGTCTGAAGTGATCGCAAGCTAGGAGTAGGTTTTGAGCTACTCTAAAACTGCAGAAAATAATTTTGTAGCCGCACTGCGATTCTTTCGTTTGCACTTCTGCTAAGCTAAAATACACTCCCAGTGGGAGGCGGCCTAGCGTTTGCATGGCTGCTAAAAACTGCTAGCGAGCGATCAACTCGGAATGACCACCAATATCGCCATGATTATTAGCATTTTTTACTTAGGTTTCTATATGCAGGAAAAATCATTACAGGGACAGTGGTTGTATTAATGCTCTGTCCCTAAGAAGGCCTCACAGACAGTCTTTCAGTTGTCTGCTCTACACAGCATGAGCATGAACTATATATATATATATATATATATATATATATGGACAAGAGTATTTGGCCACACCTTTTAATTATTGAATTCAGGTGTTTTTCAATCAGACCCGTTGCCACAGGTGTATAAAATCAAGCACCTAGCCATGCATACAAGATGGATAATTCTGAAGAGCTCAGTGACTTCAAGCGTGGTACTGTGAGAGGATGCCACCTTTGCAATAAAATGGTTCGTGAAATTTAATCTCTGCTCGATATTCCACGGTCAACTGTAAGTGATATTATCAGAAAGTGGAAACGTTTGGGAACAACAGCAACTCAGCCACAAAGTGGAAGACCATGTAAAATCACAGAGCGGGGTCATGGACACAAATTCCCACAGAAACACTCCAAAATCTTGTGGAAAGCCTTCCAAGAAGAGTGGAAGCTGTTATAACTGCAAAAGGGAGACCAACTCCATATTAAAGTAGATGTATTTGAATACAATGTAATTACGAGATCGGTATGTGATCCTACCACTCGGGATGTCGAATGTCAGTATACAGACATCGGCATCCCGGGCGCTAGAATTCCAGCAGGGGTGCGAGCGCAAAGAAGCCCCTTTCGAGCTCGTGGCAAGTTTTGCTCGCCACAGGTTCTGTTCTCCCACTGTAGTTGTCGTGGACATTCATAGAGGGGGAATCATCCACCTTGCCAGTATTCCGGCGGCTGTATAGAACCCCTGCTGGGATGCCGGCATCTGTATTGAGACTGCCGGGATCCCGACAAGCGGTATGTTAATCTCTGTTGGTGTAATGGTCAGGCGTCCGAATACTTGCCCATATAGTATATATATATATATATTTGATTGTATATGTACAGATGGAGCCACGCTTATTGAGCATGGCTACATCGCAGGCAGGGGCGAGCGGCATGCCTAGGCGTGCCTGCACCTCGGCCCGCCGGCGAGCATACATCCCTTTGAATGGGGCATGTCTACGACGCACGTATGCTCTGTTCGCTCCCGGCGGTCCGTCTCGCCGGGCACGCCAAGGCACAGACGGAGCCACGATTAGCGTGGCTCCATCTGTATATAACTCATGCCTTGCATTTTTATTGCTCCCTCCCCACAAGTTCCACAATCTCCTAGGCAGAGTTTCTCCAGAGAAGTGAGACCATATGAATTTATAGAAGATATTTGGCAGATGAAGAATTATATATAGAACTATATATATATATATATATATATATATATATATATGAAGAAAGTTCCGTTTCATATATTTATTAGAAGCTACAATTCCAGTAAGGAGTTAAATGACAATTATTAGACACCATATATAAACTGACGTACTGCAATGAATGGGATAACGATAAGCAGGATCTGTATTGAAGATGCATTGAAGAAATGTTCATATGAATAAGATAAAACGTGCCTGAAGATTAGTAAAGAATTGTCCAATATGAAGCTATGATTGGTACCAAACTGTAAAGAAGTGTTAACTGGATATTGTAGACAAAGATGAATAACTGTGAAGACTTGTTACTGACGCTTAAAGGCTGAACTGGAGAACTGTGAAGAATTGTCTTTGAATGATGCAAAAACGTAGATACAATACTGAAAGAAGTACTTGCAGGTTGTGAAGATTATACTTGAAACACTGTGAAGAGCTGCAGCAGAAGACAACGGTGAAGAATGGGTTAACTGAGAGATGAGTAAACCATGGACCAGGATTAAGTAGAAACTTTCACAGGCTTTGTGATTAGAGCAGGCAGTCACTGAATGAACAGGGTAACCTCTCACGAGACTCTGGGAATCCACTTGTTGCCACTTGGAGAGCGATTGACTGACAGCCCAGCAGGGAGCTGGTGGATCACTTGCGGTGAAGGCTGCAGGCAGACCTCTGGGAGTGGAGGCGATATTAGGACCACTGGAATCACACAGAAATCCACAGGGAGAGCACAGAGCTAGGGTACAGAGTAGCTACAACAAAGCACTGGCCAAGAGTGAAATAATCCCAGCCAATTTATAGGCAGGACAAGCACGGGATTGGCTAACACTTACCCACAGTTGCTCACAGTTGCTGCATTTGGTCTCCAACATGGCCACCTCCTAGATTGTAGACACAAAGAGGCGCCTCCGGCCATTAGGTCCCCGCACTCCCGACTCCCAGAACCTGCATCACCTTTGCCACCAACCCCGCCGCATCCCCACGTGGCCGCACAGCACCGCAAGCAACAGTGCCGGCAACGGACGGACCCCAGAACCCGCAGCCGGTTCTTGACAGTACCCCCCCTTTAAAGGTGGACTCCGGACACCTTTGAACTTTGTCAGGATTGTTGGAGTCTAATTTTTTAACCAGTCTTGGAGCATGAACATCTTCGGCAAAGACCCAGGACCTCTCCTCCGGACCATAACCTTTCCAATCAACAAGAAACTGAAGACGTCCATATCGACGATGTGAGTCCTCAATCTCCTTATCCTCAAATTCCTCATCTTGCAAAGAGTGAATTTTAGGAGGTTTGGGCAGGGCAGCACGAAACGTATTAAGGATCAAAGGTTTCAGCAGAGATGTATGAAAGGCATTAGAAATTTTAAAAGAAGGTGGCAACTTGAATTTGTATGCTACAGAATTGAGTACCTTTTCTATCGGCAATGGGACAATAAACTTGGGAGCAAACTTCTTAGAAGGAACTTTGAATTTAAGATTGCGAATTGAAATCCAAACTTGGTCTCATACCTTGTAGTTAGGTACAGCCTTACGTTTTCTATCTGCGAAAGATTTATAACGAGCAGAAGATTTAATCAATGATTTGCGCACACCACTCCAGATTTTAGACAAACGTTGAAGCACTTGATCTGCCACTGGGACCTCCTAAGCTGGCAAAGGATGGAACTCCGGCACACAAGGATGTTAACCAAAGTTAATGTAAAACGGTGTAGATTCTGAAGATGAATGAAAAAGATTATTATGAGCAAATTCTGCCAACGGAAGGTACTCTATCCAATCATCCTGTGAAGAAGATATGTAAGTTTCATGATCTTGATTTACTCTTTCAGTTTGTCCATCTGTCTGGGGATGATATGCGGAAGAAAAATTCAACTTAATGTTTAATGAAGAACAAAGCAACCTCCAAAACTTGGCTACAAACTGTGTTCCACGATCAGAAACGATCTCTTGAGGAAGGCCATGCAACTTAAAGGTCTCAGAAATGAATAGTCTGTTTAGTGAAGGAGCTGATGGTAATCCTGTTAGTGGAAAAAAATGCGCCATTTTCTAAAATCGATCCACTACCACCCAAATGGTATTCCGCCCTTTTGATGGAGGTAAGTCAGTTACAAAATCCATTGAAATATGAGTCCAAGGTTGTTTGGGTATAGATAATGGTTGTAGCAACCTGAAGGAGGACCCTTTGGATTATTATGTTGGGCGCATTTAGGGCATGCTGCTATAAACTCTTGGACGTCAGCTTTAAGACGTGTCCACCAGTAAGACTGTTGAATAAATTTATGAGTCTTTTGGACCCCAGGATGACCCATGAAAGACCAAGAGTTAGCCCAAGTAAGCAGTCATTTACGAAGATTTGAGGCAACAAAGGTTCTGCCAGTAGGAGGGACCGGAGAAGTTTGAGTCGTTCAAAAAGAGATAGGACTTACAATGGGTTGATTCATGGTAGCATTGTCTGACTCAGAGGAACTAAAGGACCGAGAAAGGGCATCCGCTTTTTTATTTTGAGACCCTGGACGATAGGTGAGCTTAAAATTAAATTGGGTGAAGAAAAGAGCCCATCGAGCTTGTCGTGGATTCAAACACTGAGCAGACTGCAGATAAAGAAGATTCTTATGATCAGTATATACTGTGATGGGATGTTGTGCTCCCTCTAGAACAGGGGTGTCCAACCTTTCACCTTCCCTGGGCCACATTAGAAGATGAAAATTTGGTTTGGGCCGCACATAAAATAAAATAACAGTAACGATACCTGAATGAGAGACACATTACTTACCTACATGCCACGCCGGTCACGTCCACTTGTCCAGTAGAATCCAAAAGGGTCGGTACCTATAAAAATGAAAATTATACTTACAAACGAATGAATGAATATTATGCCCTCACTGATGCGGGAAGACGTTCGCCCCTTGTAGTTGTGCCCCTGTAGCTGCGCCCCTTGTACTGTGTCCCTTGTAGTTGTGCCCCTGTAGCTGTGCCCCTTGTACTGTGCCCCTTGTAGTTGTGCCCCTTGTAGTTGTGCCCCTGTAGCTGCGCCCCTTGTAGCTGTGCCCCTGTAGCTGCGCCCCTTGTAGTTGTGCCCCTGTAGCTGCACCCCTTGTAGCTGTGCCCCTGTAGCTGCGCCCCTTGTAGTTGTGCCCCTGTAGCTGCCCCCTTGTACTGTGCCCCTTGTAGTTGTGCCCCTGTAGCTGCGCCCCTTGTAGTTGTGCCTCTGTAGCTGCGCCCCTTGTACTGTGCCCCTGTAGCTGCGCCCCTTGTAGTTGTGCCCCTGTAGCTGCGCCCCTTGTACTGTGCCCCTTGTAGTTGTGCCCCTGTAGCTGCCCCCTTGTACTGTGCCCCTTGTAGTTGTGGCCCTGTAGCACTAGCTGCCCCCTTGTACTGTGCCCCTTGTAGTTGTGGCCCTGTAGCTGCCCCCTTGTACTGTGCCCCTTGTAGTTGAGGCCTTGTAGCTGCCCCCTTGTACTGTGCCCCTTGTAGTTGTGGCCCTGTAGCTGCCCCTTTGTACTGTGCCCCTTGTAGCTGCCCCCTTGTACTGTGCCCCTTGTAGTTGTGGCCCTGTAGCTGCCCCCTTGTACTGTGCCCCTTGTAGCTGCCCCCTTGTACTGTGCCCCTTGTAGTTGTGGCCCTGTAGCTGCCCCCTTGTACTGTGCCCCTTGTAGCTGCCCCCTTGTACTGTGCCCCTTGTAGTTGTGGCCCTGTAGCTGCCCCCTTGTACTGTGCCCCTTGTAGCTGCGCCCTTGTACTGTGCCCCTTGTAGCTGTAAAAAAAAACCACACACACACACACAGACACATACTTACCGCTCCTGCAGCGCTGCCTCCGTCTCCGTCCGCCGCTCCTCTCTGCTGTACTACGGGAGGGATGTCTGTACAGGACACTGTACAGCGGCGCAGGCTGCGGCCACGGACTTCAGATCTTGATTCCCCCCCCCCCCCCTTCCCCGGACACTGTACAGCGGCGCAGGACTTCAGATCTTGATTCCCCCCCCTTCCCCGGACACTGTACAGCGGCGCAGGACTTCAGATCTTGATTCCCCCCTTCCCCGGACACTGTACAGCGGCGCAGGTCTTCAGATCTTGATTCCCCCCCCCCCTTTCCCGGACACTGTACAGCGGCGCAGGACTTCAGATCTTGATTCCCCCCCCCCCCCCCCTTCCCCGGACACTGTACAGCGGCGCAGGACTTTAGATCTTGATTTCCCCCCCCCCTTCCCCGGACACTGTACAGCGGCGCAGGACTTCAGATCTTGATTCCCCCCCCCCCGGGACACTGTACAGCGGCGTGGCCACGGACAGACACCCACCCACGGCTCACTTACGTGTTCTTGTACAACCAACTTCTCCGCTGGGCTCCTCTACTCTCGCGCTGCTCAGTCACGTGTGCCGCTATGCAGCGGAGGAGGGCTACACTGTGACTGACAGCGGAGAGGGCGTGAACTGGTGCTGGTCCCAGCAGCAGCAATCCAATCAGGATGTGCTGACAGCCTGCTGGGGCCGGCTCAGCCTCACATGTGGTGTCCGTACTCGGAAAAAAAAACAAAAAACCTCTGCTGCAGCGCTGCTCCTGGGCCGCATTACTAGCCGACTTGGGCCGCATGCGGCCTGCGGGCCGCGGGTTGGACAAGCCTGCTCTAGAAGGTATCTTCACTCTTTGGACGCTAATTTGATAGCAAGTAATTCCTGCTCCCCGATAGCATAATT
>NC_086451.1:339240517-339265517 GCF_028390025.1 Pseudophryne corroboree | reverse complement strand
CAAGGCGATAGCTAGAGAGCTGGTGCAGGTTTTTAGTAGAGTGGGAATACCAAAAGAAATTTTCACTGACCAAGGTACTCCATTTATGTCAAGGATCATGAAAGAATTGTGCAAATTATTTAAGGTCACTCACCTCAGGACGTCCATCTACCATTCCCAAACTGATGGGTTGGCGGAAAATGTTTAATAAAACATTAAAAAGTATGTTAAAAAAGGTTGTTGATAGAGATGGGAAAAACTGGGATTGTTTGTTGCCCTACTTGTTAATGGCCATCAGAGAAGTTCCTCAGTCCTCTACAGGGTTTTCTCCATTTGATTTGTTGTATGGTAGACACCACAGAGGGCTGTTGGACATTGCCAAAGAGACGTGGGAAGGACAGCCCACTCCTTATAGAAGCGTTATTGAACATGTAACACAAATGCAGGATAGGATTGCAGCCGTGGTACCTATTGTCAGAGAGTACATGGAACAGGCCCAAAGTGCTCTACAGAGGGTATATAACCGGAGTGCCAAGATACGGGAATTTGCTCCTGGAGATAGAGTTCTTGTTTTGGTACCCACTGTGGAAAGCAAGTTCCTAGCTAAATGGCAGGGTCCATTTGAGATTAGGGGAAAAGTGAATGAGGTTAATTACAAAGTATACCAACCGGGAAAGAGAAAACCCGAACAAATCTACCATGTTAACTTAATCAAACCCTGGAAATATAGGTTGTCTCTGTCAGTGGAGCCTTGCCCTTTGGTGTCTTCACCTCGGTTGCTTCTCGCAGTAAAGGTGTCAGAGACATTATCAGCTGATCAGAACAATCAGGTTAAAGAATTTCTCATCCAAAATAGGGAGATATTTTCAAAGCTGCCTGGCCGAACGACCATAATAAAACATGACATTGTCACAGAACCAGGGGTCAGGGTCCATTTAAAGCAATATAGGATTCCTGAAGCTCAGCAAGAAGCTGTTTCTAAAGAAGTTAAAAACATGTTAGAACTTGGCGTCATAGAGGAATCTAATAGTGAGTGGTCCAGTCCCATAGTTCTCATCCCGAAGCCAGATGGTAGCATACGCTTCTGTAATGACTTTCGTAAGTTAAATGAGGTGTCCAAATTTGACGCATACCCCATGCACCGTGTGGATGAGCTTATAGAAAGGCTGGGAACAGCCAGGTTTCTCACCACGTTGGACCAGACCAAGGTTACTGGAAAATACCTTTAACTGATAGCACAAAAGAAAAAACAGCCTTTTCGGTTCCGGAGGGGCTGTACCAGTATAAGATGTTACCCTTTGGGTTGCATGGGGCTCCAGCAACCTTTCAACGAACGATGGATAAAATTTTGAGGCCCCATAGAAAATATGCAGCTGCCTATTTGGATGATGTGGTAATTCATAGTACGGACTGGGGGTCCCATTTGGTTAAAGTACAAGCAGTACTGGACTCAATCAGAGAAGCAGGGTTAACTGCTAACCCAAAGAAGTGCTGCCTTGCAATGGAGGAGGTTAAATACTTGGGCTTCACCATAGGTAGAGGTCTGATTAGGCCCCATTTGAATAAAATGATGCTATTCAAAATTGGCCTCGTCCAGTGAATAAAAAACAGGTAAGGGCTTTTTTGGGAATAACTGGGTACTATAGACGGTTATTCCCAATTTTGTGACCACAGCAGTGCCGTTGTCAGACCTTACCAAAGGGATGCAGTCAAATATGGTGAAATGGAACCCTGATGCAGAAAAAGCGTTCCAAGCGTTAAAAGTGGATTTGTGTTCACAACCTGTATTGATAACACCAGATTTTTCAAAAGAATTTGTTGTACAGACAGATGCCTCAGAGGTAGGGATAGGGGCTGTGTTGTCCCAAACCAGAGATGGGGACGAACACCCTATCATTTATTTGAGTAGGAAACTCAATGAGCATGAAAAAAGGTATGCCATTGTGGAAAAGGAGGCTTTGGCCATTAAGTGGGCACTAGATACCTTGAGATATTACCTCTTGGGTAGACAATTCAGACTAGTGACAGATCACGCCCCTTTAAAATGGATGTATGTAAATAGAGGTCAGAATGCTCGGGTAACTAGATGGTTTCTAGCATTGCAGGATTTTAAATTTACTGTCGAACATAGACCGGGTACACAATTGGCCAACGCAGATGCATTGTCCCGCATCTTCTGTTTGGGGGCTACAAGTGTTCCGGCCCCTAGGTCGAAACAGGGGAGGGGGATATTTGACAAGAACACTGGAATGGTGTTTGAGGGCAGGTATGTTTGTCCCAGGTTCTTGTCTTACATGTTTTAGAAAATGAAAACTTCCAGGAAAATGTTGTTTTGTTAGAACCTTTTTAGTTTGCTGGAAAAGCTGGATAAGGGCCCTGAGAGAGAGAGAGAGAGAGAGAGGGCAAGTTCCAGACATTGGGTCCAGTTCGGATCTTTGGCCTCACAGAGGGCTAATCAGGGCTTTCAGCTATGCAAGAGCCTTATAGGGCTGCTAGCCTGATTAGTGTGTGCAGAATGCCTGGGAAGACTGCAGAATCTCTGAAGAGAGAAACACGCTTCTTTATACAAGTGAGTCATACAGTATTGACTGGAAAAGTCTATGTTTTTGTTTGGAGACAGTTACGAACGTCTTCTGTTTAGTTAGTGCCGGACAGGCAAGGTATTTTCTTTTGATGTTTGTTTTATTTTCTGCTTAATAAAACTGGTTGTGGCCAGTTGCACCACAAACTGGACTTGTATGATTCCTCAGCTGCTGCTTGCTGCCATTTACCCCAGGAAACGGCACCTTGTTCCCTTACAGTGTTACAATATATATATATATATATATATATATATATATATACATATATATAATATATATTATATATGTGTGTATGTGTATATATATATATATATATATATATATATACAAACAGAGAACCCAGCACTCACCAAAGTAAACTCACCCATCCCCAACAATTCCCCCACCTTCATACAGGTCCTACACTAGGTGGGGTACCTTGAATCGGTATACAGGCTTCCGTGCATTGGCCAATCCACCAACTAAACCCCCATCATTTATTTATTGAATTGTTGGGGATGGGTGAGTTTACTTTGGTGAGTGCTGGGTTCTCTGTTTGTATTTATTAGAGCGATGTGGTCATGGGCTACATGCACCCCGCCCTGTGAGTGGTAAGTACAGCTGTGTACCCCGCTTCTGTGGTGGAGAGTGCAGTGTTACATGCACCCCACCCTGTGAGTGGTAAGTGCATAGCTGTGCCCCGCTTCTGGTGTGGTGAGTGCTGTGGTTTTTACTCTGTGTGTATATATATATATATATATACACATATATTACACACACATACACACACATGAAAATCCCCCTGAATAAATCCTGCGCTTGCCCCTGACCCAGCACCTGATTATTTCCAGCAGTTAACCATGACCTGGCTATGTTCACATACAACACCTCATTACTTCAGTAATGATTTTTCTATTGTGAATCCTGCACACTCCTATTTGAGCAGTCTTCAGTCGGCATATCTTGCTAAGTCTGCCTGCAATTAACTCCTGTTTTTGTGTGTATCCAGTATCATCAAGTCCTGCTGTCCTTAGTTACATCAGCTTAGTCTGCATTATTCTTGCCAAAGTCTATCTGCAGTTTCCATCAGGGCCGTTTTAAGAGCAGTTTAGGCCCCTGGGCAAAGCAATGCACCAAGGCCCCATCCTCCAGCGATAGGGGTGGAGAATGCTATCAGCTGCAGCTTTGATATCCCGTGGGCGGTAGGGGTGTTCTATCTTCCACTCAGCATGTAGGTCCTGGAGCAGTAATTTCTGCTAACTACTCCTTTACTGCACAGATGGTAGGAGATGGGGTGGGAGGGAGAACACTAAATTTTGAAGGGGACATTGGGCTGATGGGGCTCCAGTATATGACTTCCAGGGTAGTAGTGCATGTTTAATATGCAGTGGAGTGGTGGATAGTGGGGTGGGTTTATTATTCATCATTTTCCAGTGGGAGGGCAGCTTGCTTGACTGCAGATATATGCAGTTCATATAAATAGATTTCTTAGCTTTCAATGGGATAAAAAATTAGAGAGTCCCACCTTTCATTAGGTAATGGGGACTTGGGGATCAGAGTTCAGGAGCCAGAGCAATCCACCAATGAAAATATAAGACTGCATACTAGGCATGTGGAACTGGAGCAGGGACCAGCTGCTGGAAGACTATCTCTGGGTCTGGACATAGTAAAAATAAGCTGCCAGTATCCACCAAAAGGGGAGAGTCCCCACTTTTGGAGTATACCCTCAGTAAAACTCTAAGTCAGACAGAACCTGAGATATCTGGCTGGGAAGAGCAATTTACAGGCTTGGATGGGGACCACTGCTTTGAAGTCATATATCTTCAGTTCCCCAGGGCCAATTTTAAAAAATCTGGTACCTCTGGAAAAAGGGACCCTCAGCTATCAGGCTAGGACCATTATACTGTTGGGGCCCTTGGGAAAGTGCCCATTGAGCCCATACTAAAATACGGCCCTGGTTTCCATAGCTGTGTCTAGTCTGTTTACAACTTACTCTTGCCTTGACAGCCAGGTTATTACCTTGTGGTCTCTATCCTATTGTGTGAGCCCCTACTGCTAAGTCCAGGTGGCATCTCAAGTACCAGTGAGCGCATACAGCTCTAAGGGAACAGGAGTGGCTGTTATTGGTGGATGACCCTCTCACTTGCTCTAGGGGACTTACACAAATAGTGATGGGCTGGAGTTCTCTAATAGTGGGCAGGAGTCTGGGGTGCTTTTTGGCACTGCTTGTACTATGGCAGGGGGGATGGGGTGCAAGGCATTCTGTGATGCAGTGATATTTGTACTGTGGGGGAGTCTGTGGTGCCCACCTGCTGCCACAGTGGGGTGGAGGGGGTACAGATGGTGGAGGTGCATGGTGCTCTGCCTGCTGTTCTGGGGGGGGATAATACAGATGTGTGGTATAAGATTTAACTAGCTGAGCTTCTGCTGTCTCACCCCCTCCACAGTGGCTCAGCGGCTACTGCCAGCACACCACTCAGAAACAGTTATCTCCAGCTCAGGCATGTCTCCCCCAGGCCCCACCACTCCAGACTGGGGTTTGGGAGCCAACACCAACAGGCCAGGGGGATGTAGAGAGGAGTAGCAGCAACTGCAGTACCGACTCTCAGAAGGACTGTCAAGAGGTGACTGTGACTTAAGTATGCGGACTAGTGTCTGCATACTTATCGTTCAGTTCGGTGGAGGCTTAGAAACTGTCCCCCTACACTAGAACGACTTGTTGGAAAAAAAATTACATGTTTGAATTTCACAACTAGTTGGTCTGACCGTTTTTCATCAACTAGTTGGCTGGTTGGAACGATATTATTCTAGTGTATGACCAGCTTTAGCTAAAATATCAGGATTGAAACTAGCAGTTTTATCATATCACCAGTAAAGACACAGGAGTATGTATACATGGATTATTTCCTTCTATATTTGGGTTACTCTCTGGGTAAACAACAGCAGTGATTATATACCAATATAAACTATGCATGGTACCCTCATTATGATAGGCTGTGTACTAATAAACCATCTTCAATAAAGACCATAAAATGGGATTTTCCTTTTTCTTTTCCCCTGTAGGTGGTAATGCTCCATTATGTCTGAACAGTCTCTCTCTAAATGCTATTGTATTGTGTTTACATTGTCATGCTCTCCCTTGGGCCTCCGATTTCAGTTTGTGTTGTGGTTATATTTTTTCCATTGAATGGTAATGGTTAGAACTGTCTCCACAAACGTAAGCTGGCTTTAGCTGTGTTCTACAAATTTAAAGCTGACATTGTAGCATTACAAGACACTAATTTTTCCTCTACTGCTCCCCTGTTTTTGGAAACATAAATCACCTTACTTACTATTCTGCCATGGGCCCATTTAAAAGAATTAGAGTATCTAACCGTTTTAGCTCTAAGGTTCTCTTCACTCTACGCACTAAGGTTGTGGAAAAAAATGTGTGTATTTTAATTTTGTTGGGTCACCTTGATAGCAAATGGGTCACCTTAGTTTCACTTTATGCTTCCAATTCTAGACAAGTGCCTTTTATTTGTCATGATTGTAAGTAAGTAAAAAAAATTAGGCAAGGACATCTGATATTGCTGGGGGACTTTAGATTAGGCTGTAGATCCCAATTTAAATAAGTCTGGACCTTCAACTTCCTGGCCCAGGTGGATGTTGCTGGTCTTTCCCAGTTGCTTTGTAAATTGACTTATATTATATGACACCAAGGGATCGTGGTTAAACATTTTTGTCTTGTGTACACAATATGTACTCTCATATTGATCTTTTCCTCTCTTAAAAGTGGAGATTTTGAATCTATTTTAGTCTTAAGATTCTTCCTATGACATGGTTAGTCCGTGCCCCCCTCCAGTTAGTTTGGAATCTCTGCCACTCTAGCATTCCTCATAGACCATTGCCGTTTGCACGTATCACCAAACCTTCTGTCTTCCCCTGTTCCTAGGGCTGCCGTAGAAGTGGACCTGAATAATAATCTCTATCCAATGTCCCCTTGTGACACTTCCATATCTACATTTTGGTGTACTCTGAAGGTAGTAGTTAGGGGAATGGCCATTGAAACTGGTGTTAGACTTAAACAAGAACAGGAGTAACTATTGAATGGCTTGGGAGTCAAACACAGGTTGACTGAATCCCTCCACCACCTTACTAAACCCTTTAGAAAGAAATTAGACTCCATGAGCAGTCACATTCAATAAAAATGACTCATGTTCCATACTCAGGCTGCCCATGCATGACTTTGTCAGACGGTTTACCTGGCTGGTAACACAACCGGTAAATTATTGACCTACAAGTTGAAGGCGCATTGAATTTAGCACATTATATCTCCCATGGCTTTAAAATTCTGGTGACGATTGCTAATTAATTTGCATCCTATTATTGTAAGCTTTACAATCTACAGTCAGACCAGTCTACATTGCAACCTACATTAGAATTGGTAAAGGCTTTTTAAATGGGCATCAGTTGCCCTCCTTTAAAGCAGCTGAATTGGCCTTTCTCAAGTACCCCTGGACGGAGGGGTGGTCATGGGTGATTAAACAGCTCATGGCAGATAAGGCTCCTGGCACTGACATGTTTATTAATTCCTTCTACTCTACCTCTAATATGTTTACTTTCTGTCACAGACGGCATGTTCCATGCAGATATGTTAGAGGCCCAAAAAGTAACTATTCTGAAGCCAGGATAGAACCTATCAGAGTGTAAAAAACTACAGACCTATAGCACTGTTAAACGGGGATATTAAATGGCTTACTAGATTGATAGCCAATCATCTTAGTCCATTTCTGCAAAGCTATGTTCGCCCTGACCAGGTCAGTTTTGTGCAGGAGCAACAGGCCTTGGATCCGTTGAGTACTCAATATTATGAGTCAATGGTTCTCATGAGGAATTTGTTCTGCTATCTTTAGAGGCATAAAATGCATTTGATAGGTTACACTGGCTTTATTTGTGTAAACCTTGACTTGTTTCTGCTTTAGGGGCTCTATTCTCACCTCTGTTTTAGCTCGCTATAGTTCTCCATCTGCTAAAGGTTTTGGTAATGGGTTTTTGTCTAAGGCCTTCCGTCTCCTTATCTCCGGTGGTTAAACCTTCCCCCAAGTTAATGAGAGATGAACCTTCAACAGTCTTCCTCTCCTGGTCAGTGGCAAAGTATCCAATCTTCCATGTATAAAATGTCAGAATGCAAAACAGATCAGGCGCAAAGTAGGCTGTTGTTCTAATTTAGCTGCTGCTAAGAAACAGGGTTAGTCAAACCTGTATATAACTGAAAAACACACACAATAGTACGAAGTAGCAGCGCTTGACATAAAAAAACAATAAAAATATATTCTAAATGGAGATTATGACACATGGAGATGGATGGATTGAAAGATAAAAAAATAAACATTTAATTTAATAAAAACAAGTAAAATGTATTTGAACTGCACATAAAAAAACATTCAGAATCACCAGTAGGAGCTGCTTAGAATAATAGTGTCCGTTCCTTAATTAACATGGACTGCAGATAGGTGTAGGGATTAGAATGAAATAGGGCTGATGGCACAGTCCAGATGTAACATTACCACAAAATCGCCCACTGGAGGTGAAGATACCCTGATTGAGATCCCTTGGAAGGGTGATGGTAACGGGATCCTGAGTTCTCACTAGATTGCGGTGTCCTCAATGCAGAGTGGATGTGGATTGGCACCAGTGGCAAGTTCGTTCAACAATTTTTTCTGCACAAACGTGTTTGGAGTCCAATAAGGGTTCGGGCACATATAGATGTTAGGGTCTCCTGCCCTGTGCTGCCACGTCGTCATGGCAACTGGGAGACAAGTGCTAGCGGAGTGACCTGAGCGCAGCTGATACTCCGGTTCGGGTCTTTTGCTGTGCAGTGGTTATAGGCTCTGTGCATGGCAGGGGATCCAGTGCTGGTTTTTGTGCTCACAGTCTGTGAGGTCTGAGTGGGGCGTGGACAGCAACTGCTTTATAAGGCCTCTTCTCAGGGTAAGCAGATGCTGCTGATTCTTTGTTGGTTAGTCAGTTTCTGAAAGTTAGCCAGTACTGTGTAGCTTTATATTTGTTGTTGCTTACTGCAAATAGGCCTGGGGATTTGGTATTACACTCTGCCAATCCAGACCTAGCAGTAAGACTGGAGTCAGTCGTTTAGCTTGCTGGGGTTCTGTTACTACTCTGTGAACTTAGCAAGTTTGCGGCTGTATTCTAAGACTTGCCTGTCTAATCCTGTCTCACTGTGCTAGGTGTCAGGGGTCAGTTTAGTGGCAGTAAGCTGAACCTGTGCACTGCAAGTGAGAATTAGGATTGTGGAGACTCTCCTTGTGTCTATCATTCCATCTCTGACCAAGGAGTTTACTGCCACACCTGTTGGTAACCCTTTAGGGTTTTGCTGTTGCCCTTAGCAACAGCATTTCGGGGAGATACCCAGTTCCTTAGCCTCTGGGCTTCTCTGTTCACTTTGTGTGTATTTTGTTACCCTACCACCTTCTGTGTACGTTATGTCATATTCCCTAGTCTGTCTGTGAGTCCATTTGTTTTGCATAACAGTCCTGACACCAGTACATTCCTGCAGGCACTGGAGTGCATAACAGTCCTGACACCAGCACTTTCCTGCAGGCACTGGTGTGCATAACAGTAATGCACTCTGGGGGCAAGACCAAAAATAACACCTACATACTAAATGGGGTAATATTAGGGGATTCTGTACTGGAAAAAGACTTAGGGGTTCACATAGATAACATATTAAGCAGAAGTACCTGTTTTGTTCATATGTTTGTAAATCCAGTCATAAGGACACAGAGACATGTGAGTTCAAAGTAGGAGTGCAGCAAGGAAGGCTAATAAGATATTAGCATGCATAAAATGGGGAATTGATGCAAGGGACGAGAGTATTATACTCCCATTATATAAATCATTAGTGAGGCCTCATCTTGAATACTGTGTGTAATTTTGGGCACCATATTACAAAAAGGATATCCTGGAGCTAGAAAAGGTTCAGAGGCGGGCGACCAAGCTAATCAAGGGCATGGAGACGCTGGAATACGAGGAAAGGCTTGCAAGGCTAGGCATGTTTACATTGAAAAAGAGGAGACTAAGATGGGACATGATCAACATCTACAAATATATAAGGGGTCAATACACAGAGCTTGGGAGGGACCTGTTTTCTATAAGATCAGCATAGAGAACACGTGGTCACTCGCTTAGGTTAGAGGAGAGGAGTTTCCGCACATTGAGGCGAAAAGGTTTTTTCACAGTAAGGACAATACGTGTTTGGAATTCCCTGCCTGAGAGAGTAGTAACTGCGGACTCAGTCAACACCTTTAAGAATGGGTTAGATAAATTCCTATTAGATAAAGATATTCAGGGTTATGGTGCGTAGGCACGCATTATAGTTAATATAACTAGTCCTAACATAAAAATAACTAGTCCTATAATAAGACTGCATAGGAGACCACAAATAGGTTGAACTTGATGGACAATTGTCTTTTTTAAACCTTAGTTACTATGGGGGTAATTCCAAGTTGATCGCAGCAGGAATTCTGTTAGCAATTGGGCAAAACCATGTGCACTGCAGGGGAGGCAGCTATAACATGTGCAGAGAGAGTTAGATTTGGGTGTGGTGTGTTCAATCTGCAATCTAATTTGCAGTGTAAAAATAAAGCATCCAGTATTTACCCTGCACAGAAATAAAATAACCCACCCAAATCTAACTCTCTCTGCAAATGTTATATCTGCCACACCTGCAGTGCACATGGTTTTGCCCAACTGCTAAAAAATGTCCTGCTGCGATCAACTTGGAATTACTCCCTATGTTACTATGTTACCTGACCCTTCTCCTGTATCACACTGTGTGCCCATATAGGGGGTCATTCCGAGTTGTTCGCTCGTTATTTTTTTCTCGCAACGGAGCGATTAGTCGCTAATGCGCATGCGCAATGTCCGCAGTGCGACTGCGCCAAGTAAATTTGCTATGCAGTTAGGTATTTTACTCACGGCATTACGAGTTTTTTTCTTCGTTCTGGTGATCGTAATGTGATTGACAGGAAGTGGGTGTTTCTGGGCGGAAACTGTCCGTTTTATGGGTGTGTGTGAAAAAACGCTACCATTTCTGGGAAAAACGCGGGAGTGGCTGGAGAAACGGAGGAGTGTCTGGGCGAACGCTGGGTGTGTTTGTGACGTCAAACCAGGAACGAAACTGACTGAACTGATCGCAGATGCCGAGTAAGTCTGGAGCTACTCAGAAACTGCTAAGAAGTGTCTATTCGCAATTCTGCTAATCTTTCGTTCGCAATTTTGATAAGCTAAGATTCACTCCCAGTAGGCGGCGGCTTAGCGTGTGCAAAGCTGCTAAAAGCAGCTTGCGAGCGAACAACTCGGAATGACCCCCATAGTGCCGTACATTCTGTGAGCCCAAATAGTGTTGAATACCCTGTATTGCCATATATTGCCCCACAACCCTCCCTTGTCAATCAGTGTTTTAGACAGTTAAAAAAGTTTATGATGTATCTACATTGGTATATATATATATATATATATATAGATCACCATAAACTTTTATTAGTTGTATTAGCTGTACTATTCTTTGCAAAAATGTCCCCAAAATTGTTGATTTCTTTAAATGATCAAACTATTCAAATAATATCCATCCAATCGTTTTTCAGTATACTTTTATTAGCAAATCTGCAGATTTGTTAGTAAAATTCTACTGAATTGGGCCAAAATGGCAACTATTTACTTTTAGCAAACAAAATCGACAATTATGGATTCATTTTTGAGAAAAAATATTAGTAAGTTAAGGTGTTAACAGCAACCTTAGTTTAAAAGTAATAAATAGCAACAAATACTAAGTCTTTTTTAACAAATATTTATTGTAAACATGCAGAAGTAGGGAAACACTGTCCGCCTACCTTTGTGGCATCACAAATTGTAGAGAAGCTGGCTGGTTGGATGCCCCGATTACAAAAGGTGGGCAGACAAATTGGAAAGTTGGTGAGTTGGAGGAAAGTTGGTCTGTTGTATGGCCAGGTAAGTCAGAGATGGACTATCAATTACTTCTGATGAGATTTGCATTGTAGTAAAAAGAACAACTAAAATTCTATATAATAAAAGACTAACACTGATACTCACCACTATAGGGGAAATTCAAGTGTTTTGTGCGACTGCGGACACTAGATGGCACCCAACAGAGCAATTCAAGTGTTACTCTGTTCAGGCACGCACAACAGCCGGCGCGGACGTTACTGTTATGTTGTTCCGTCATTTGCCAGGCTGGGAAATTAGTTTGATAAACAGTAAACCATGTACTAACATTAATGGGGCATTTATGTAATTAATTAACTCTTGTACTACGTTCCCAACCAAAGAACAATTATAGGTTATGGAGGGGAATTAATACAGGGTATATTTACAGCATGGGTCTTCAATCTGCTGTGGACCTACACATCCCAGCATGCCCTGCCACAGTTTTGCTATTAAGGGATGCCACAACTACGGCACTGCTTGCTGGGATGTGTAGTTCTACAGCAGCTGGAGTGTTGCAGGTTGAAAAACAATGATTTACAGTGTAAAGTAGGTTTAATGCATATTTCATGACAAGATATCGGGAACAGCGGTTGCTCCTACGTGGGTGGAGGAGGAGGGCTGCTGTTGGCTATGCTGCACGGTCTCCATCAACTTGTCCCCGTTGCCTGGTCCCCGCCGCCACCTGGGTCCGGGCATCTGTACTATATAGTTCATAGACGCCGGACCCGGCGCAAGCGCAAAACCCCGGCTTCTATGGACGGTATTGGCTGCAGTCTGTAGAAGGCTGACGAGGCAGCGAGTGGCTTCCTACAGGAAGCCAGCTCTCTGCTAATCGCAGCCCAGACTGGCAGTCCCAAAGGGAGGAAACACCTGCCAATGGGACTGCCCTGTGTGTCTGTGACTGACAGGTAGGACTTCCAATAGGAATCCACTACCAGTCGCAATGAAGCCAGTGCAGTCTCACCAACTGCATCTGGCTTTACTGAAAGTGAGCTGGATGGCGGATTTCACCTGAGGGGCCTGCAGTCCTGCAGCCCATAGGGGAAAGCTAATACTGATCAAACCCAGGTGCAGACTTGCTCAGTACTGGGCATCAAACATCCAGTTATGAATCAAGCCAGTGGCAGAACAAGATGGCTGCTATAGATCTGCAACACACTAATTATATTAATGTATGGATAAAATCCTGTAAATATCATCTATATAAAAGAAAGATCTTGACATGCTCATGAGGGGGTTTGTGCATTATAAGGAAAAATACACAACCCTGTTAACTATCAACATATATATTGCACCAATATATGGTGCAATATATAAGTTGATACATAATAAATAGTATGACACATAATAAACAGTTCTTGAGAATTTCCTTCATCACATAATAGCCCCTCACTTTTTTGTGCATTTATAGGATCACAACTCTCTTCTGTAACAGCTTTAATATTTACAGTGAAGGACGGGTGCGTTATTCCATATACAGTATAGACCAATAACCATGACAAATAGCACTTTTTTTTTTTGTTTTTAAAATACTTTATTGGGCAACTGCACATTACAGATATACATAGTTAACCAACTAGTATAGGTTACAAATATAACAGACAATATAAAAATAACATAAGCAGTATAGCAGATAAGATAGCGTCAAAGGTAGAACAAGTTATTTACCAGTAGGGGCCATGGGACATCCAGATCGGAAACACAGGAAAAACATTATACATGCGTACAGGTGTATACACGTCTAAAATCAAAAGGGTGGATGACCTAAGGTGAGCACCTCAAGATTATACCATGTGGTAAGTGATACAGCTTGTCTAAGAGAGTCCCTTATAGGATCAGGGAGTGTCTGGACATATGGGAGCCAAATCTCAAAAAATCCCCCCACCCTCTTTTCTTTGTTTATCGCCCTCTCCAACCATTCCATATGGAATAGGTACGATAAACGAGGTAGCAACAAAGCCAAAGAAAGAGTATCCGTAGATATCCATTGTGAGAGAATGGTTTTCTTACCAGCAGCAGCTATTTTGGCTAATAAAGTGCGTTGTCCTGTTGGTGGTCTGGGGGTGCTGGACAAAGAATAAACATCCCCAAAAACCCACTCAGGAGATATATCAATACTTATACCCAACTTCTCTTTGATGAAAGATCTGATTAAGCTCCAGAATTTAAAAACTTCTGGACAACTTCATAGACAATGATATATATCAGCGTCTACCATATCACATTTAAAACATTTAGAGTCAGACGATATACCCATTTGGAATCTTAATTTCGGGGCAATATAAGAACGGTGCAGTATTTGGTAATTCATTTCAGCATACGATGCCGAAATTAGGCATTTGTTCAGTCAATTAAAAGCAGCTAGCATAGCGGAGATTGTGAGAGATGGGAAGTCGGAGGACCATCTAGCTAATCCAGTTTGAGTATTTTCCCAATAGACCATATAACAGAGATGTTGAGTGATTCCCACCCGGAGTCAACCTCAATAACTTGTCTAAAGCATTGGTTTTATCTTCATTTGTCAAATTAGCCAATAAGCTATTAATATAGCTGCGCAATTGAAAATAAAGAAATAATGGGATAGTAATTTGTGGGAATGCTTCACAGAGACTGGCGTGAGAATGGACTCGGAGGTTTCCCTGGTCTAACAGTTGATAGGTCAATCTGACATTTTGGCGTGACAAAGCATTCAAAGTTAAACGGGCGATAGTACCCCGAACACCTACATGATGGGTTAGTGGGAGAAAAACGGTATTATAGCTAGAGATGCCCATTCTAGAACGCGCCAGCCTCCACGCAGTTCACGTGGAAGTTATCAGTAAATTTCCTTTAACTGAATCTGGAAAAGTAGAGGGGCGCATGTGAAACAGACTAACAAGAGGATTTCAGGACAGAAAGCCTGTTCCAAGCCGGTGCAGGCAAATGATTCTGTCGCATATATCCAATCTATAGCATAACGGTAATTCGCGGCCAACGTGTAACTCCTAAAACAGGGTAGGTTAACTCCCCCCAAATTCGGTGATTGACTTAACTTGAACAGCGAGAAACTGGGTTTTTTATTGGCCCAGATGAACCCACTGAAGGCCCTGGCTGAAACCCCCAAATCAGCGTCCGATAATAATAAAGGCATCATCTGCATAGGATATAATAATCTCGGGAAGGTAATCATTTTAATTAATTGGCACCTCCCCAAGTAGGAAAGAGGTAAATGTTTCTAAGCGTGAAAATCAACTAAAGTGAGGGCAATAATTTGTGGGAAATTATGCATGTAGAGGTTAGATGGATTAACTGGGATGTTGAGCCCCAGGTAAATTATTTTCTGGTGTGCCCAGCGAAAGGGGGACTGGATATTCCAGTTCTGAGATGCTCTCGGGTGTAAAGCCAATGCCTCCGTTTTTGATTTATTAATCAAACCCCCAGAGAGACAAGTAGCACTTTTACATTAGAATGACATTTTAATATTTGAGGGTCATTCTAAAATCTTCAGGGATAACACAATAATTCAGATACTTTTTCTATCTACGATGCACGATGGCTTGAAGACAATTAGATGGGTGTTTCTGACTCCATTCCAGGATGACAACAATACAGCCATAAACTCTGGAGCGATGTGTATCCGGACTATATGGTAGCCGACATATCGTTACCGCGGTTCATATCAGAACGATGTAATGAAGTTTGGAGTGATCCCTTGTTCCGTTCTTCATTTCCTTGCAGAGTGCAACATCGTCTAGGAGCCCATGCAGCATGATCGATATTGTGTGTGACCGTGGGAGCGCGCAGAGAGGCCGTACACACACTGTATAATCCAGCTGATATGTTGTTCCGATATGGCTGGAAATGACATATCGAACCAATATCGCTCTAGTGTGTATCCAGCTATAACCAATAACCATCCAATCAGATAACTATTGGTCATGTTGGAAAATGTGGTCACCTTCCAATCACCCTAAAGCCCCATACACACTAAGGTTTCAGAGCGATATTGTGAAAAATATTGCCTAGTGTGTACACTCATTATCGTTAATGATGCGCGCTCCCGCACACCGTTAATGACCCCCTCCCTCGTCTGAACATGTACAGACGAGGGAGGTCCTCATTAACGACAGCCATGCTGCATATGCAGCATGGACGTCGTTCCCTCCCCCGCTCCCTTCCTGCCGTCGCTCTCTTTTCCCCGGCATTGGCAAGTGTGTATGCACCCCGCTGAGTCCCCGTCACCGCCAATATCGGAGTCAGCTCGGCTAGTGTGTACTGGCCTTAAGGGGTCAATTCAAACTCACGGTGATGCTCACAATACGCCTTGCAATGGCGTTAGAAAGCCAGCAACAGCACACCAGATCACCCCAAATAGGGATGTGAATTAAAATGTGATTTTAGGACTACCACAAGTGGCGCATACACACTCAACAAATCATAGGCATCGCCTGTAATTGAATTGACCCCTAATGATCTTATATCTGTCCAAGCCCAGCATATCTGGATCACACTGTAGGGGTCTAAGGTCAGTTCATGAGGTACACTTACCAAGTAGTTGTGCAGTGGGGTTGTCAGGAGGTGGACACAGCCTGTACAGGAGCCGCACCGCCACTTGGTAAGTGAAGTGTACCCCATGTTCTGAACTTGGACCCAAATGATTGTGCCTGTGGTTGTTGCAGCTGTGGTAAGTACAGATTAAGGGAAATTCCTGCACTATTTCCCATATAATGGGGTCTATTTATGAAGCAGTGAAAAGATTGAAGAAGTGAACCTGTAGAGAAGTTGCCCATGACAATCAATCAGCTGCTCCGTACAATTGTATAGTATGCAAATTATATCCCTTTCACACCGCACAAATAACCCGGTATCAACCCGGCAATTTGTGCGGTGTGAAAGGGCCATGGTCGAAATCCCGGGTCGCCTGACCCGGTAATTCATCTCGGGAATAAAGCAGTGTTAAGGTCCATACACATGGTGAGATTCGGGCTATGGGGGTCATTCCAAGTTGTTCACTCGCTAGCAGTTTTTAGCAGACATGCAAACGCTAAGCCGCCGCCCTCTGGGAGTGTATTTTAGCTTAGCAGAAGTGCGAACGAAAGGGTCGCAGAGCGGCTACAAAAACATATATTGTGCAGTTTCTGAGTAGCTTCAGACCTACTCAGCGCTTGCGATCACTTCAGACCATTCAGTTACGGATTTGATGTCACAAACATGCCCTGCGTTTGGCCAGCCACGCCTGCATTTTTCCTGGCACGCCTGCGTTTTTTCGAACACTCCCTGAAAACGGTCAGTTGACACCCAGAAACGCCCACTTCATGTCAATCACTCTGCGGTAAGCAGTGCGACTGAAAAGATTCGCTAGACCTTGTGTGAAACTACATTGGCCGTTGTGAAAGTACGTCCCACGTGCGCACTGCGCTGCATACATTTTTTCCCTTAATCGCAGTACAGCGAACATTTTCAGCTAGCGATCAACTCGGAATGACCCCCTATGTCCGATTCTCACTATGCGACATGAACTGTGGTCAGTATCGCAAGCAAAGATGACTGTGCTTGCGATACCGATTTTGGCTAAATGACAATTTTGACTATCTTTTACACAAGATAGTCAAAATTGACTTGCCTGCACAGTCTATTTTTGCTTGCGATGCTGATCCCGCGGGACCGCGCATTGGCATCGCAAGCAGGGCCGGTTCTTGCCCTTGTGGCGCCCTGGGCAAAACGTTAGGCACGTGGCTTAATACGGGGGCGTGGTCAGTTACGTCCCCATTTGTAGCACCGCTGAAAAAAAAAAAAAGTATACTTACATCCCCGCTCCTGATTCCAGACCGCTGCAGACCTCCACCGGCGCCGCTCCTCTCCTCGGATGCATAGACACTAAAGGTCAATTATGACCCCTAGCGTCTGTGCCACAATGCTGTGCGGTGCGCGATGACGTCATCGCGGACCGTACAGCAAAGGACCTCTCCACGAAGGGAAACTAGACGTGTAGTGTCTGTTTCTCTTCACAGCGGGGGACCAGCGGGGGGCACTGCGGGGGGCACAGTGGCGGATCTTGCCATGGTGCGCCGCCCTCCGGATAGCGCCGCGCCCTCCGGAAGGCGGCGCCCCGGGTAAAAGTCCTGCTTGCCCGTGGCAAGATCCGCTACTGATCGCAAGCTATTTACACACTGTGCAATATGCACTAACTTTCCTTACGATTTTGACTATATAGTCAAAATCGTAAGAAAATTTAAGTGCATATCGCACAGTGTGTACACACCTTTTTTTCATACGTCCTAGAGGATGATGGGGTCCATTTCATGACCATGGGGTATAGACGGTTCCGCAGGAGCCATGGGCACTTTAAGACTTTTCAAGGGTGTGAACTGGCTCCTCCCTCTATGCCCCTCCTCCAGACCTCAGTTTTAGAAATGTGCCCAGGCAGACTGGATGCACTCCAGGGGAGCTCTACTGTTTCTCTGAAAAGACTTATGTTAGGTTTTTTATTTTCAGGGAGAACTGCTGGCAACAGTCTCCCTGCTTCGTGGGACTGAGGGGGCAGAAATAGGAACCAACTTCCTAAAGAGTTTCATGGCTCTGCTTCTGGCTGACAGGACACCATTAGCTCAGAGCTGGATTAAGGCCTCAGAGGGCCCGGGGTACTTCAGACAGGGGGCCCCTAAAATCTAAAATGTATTATATATATATATATATATATATATATATATATATATATAGCATACATACGGCGGCACTCCAATAAATCGCGCTGACACCGGCAAGTGCTACAACGTTTCGAGGTTTTATTCCCTCGTCATCAGGATAAAATACAGTGTACAAACTTACTTCTTAAATCCCCTCACCACACCGCGTGCAAGGCGCCTGGATCCGGAAACTGGTAGGCGTCGCCCTCATGTGACGTCATCCTCCACTTCCCGTCTCCATGGCAACCACAAAACAATAACAAACATGCTGTGAAATATAAAAAAGCGTCATAAGGTCACAAAATACACGACTACTCATATAATATGCATACATAATAGTCATATAGAGTTTAAAGAGGCATTCAATCCACATTTTCTACAGATACCGTCCTACTTAAAGGCCTAATATAAGACATCTATTCTTCTCAATAATCATATATTTATCACAAGAAGCAATGTAACCCTAAATTTTCATTGAGGCCTCTTGGTGATAGAGTGCCCAACCTGTGAATCCATCTTGATTCACAGCGTAAGAGGGCTAGAGATCTATCTCCTCCCCTAAGCCTAGGGGGAATATGATCTATAATCCTGTATCTAAGAGCCGATAGATTATGACCAGCACTCATGAAATGTCTAGAGACTGGCTAATCGCTGTATCCCTTTTCCATAGCATTTCTAATTGATAGTCTATGTGTGGCCATTCGTTCCCGCAGTGTCCTATCGGTTTTGCCCACATAGCTTAGTCCACATGGGCATGTGATCATGTATATTATGTAATTAGTGGTACATGTCACCCGGTGTCTAATTAGGTATTTTTTACCACTATGTGGATGCATGAAACAATCGCCGGCAACCATAGAACGACAAGTCGTGCAATTCAAACATTTGTAGCATCCATTCTTCCTAGCTAGAAAGCGTTGTTGGATAGTATCATTCTTGACCATAGTGATGTCGGTTTTCACCACCCAGTCGCGGATGTTTTTGCCGCGGGTGTAGCAGGGCATCAGGGCCTGGTCTTTCAAGTTTAAATTCTTATCACTGCTTACAATGGGCCATAAATTTTTAGCAATTTTGTTAATATCACAACTCCTAGCATTATAATGATTGACCCAGGGGATACGTGTAGAATCTGCCCTTCTAATTTTTGATGTAAGGAGTTGGTCACGTGGTATGGCCAGTGCCCTGTTTTTTGATTGTGTCAGCTTTTGTATGTCATACCCACGCTGCACAAATTTCTCAATCATATGGTCAATATTTGAAATAGCTACATTATGGTCACTACATATGCGTCTTGCACGTAGACATTGAGAATACGGCAGGCCATATTTTAATGATTTTGGATGGAAACTTGCCGCATGAAGCAAGGTGTTACAGTCAGTGGGTTTACTGTATAGTTTTGTACTAATGTGACCTCCCTCCAATTCTATTAGCACATCCAAAAAGTGTACTGACCTACTATTTATAGAGAATGTAAATTTAAGGGGGCTATCCGAATTATTGTGTGTAGAGATAAATCTATTAAATTCCTCCTCAGAACCTGTCCATATTAGGAACAAATCATCAATATACCTGGCATAAAATTTGATCTTGTCACATATCTCAGGTCTATTGAAAAAAATGTCTTGTTCTGCCCTAAACATGTACGCATTGGCGTACGATGGGGCCACATTGGACCCCATCGCACAGCCAGATGTTTGAAGGTAGAACCGACCATCATGAAGAAAATATTTTTTTGTCAATATCATTTCTAAAAGTTCAGTAATCAAGTCAATGCTTGGTCCTGTGTATTGTGGATTAACCTGAATTAGATCCCTAACAGCACGTAAACCTTCATTGTTAGGAATCACAATATACAGGTTAGATACATCTATGCTGCATAAAAGACTGTTAGTTGGTATGTTTTCCACAGCATATAATTTTTTCAAAAAAGAGGTGGTATCCTGTATATACATGGGATGGTTCATAATGCATGGTTGTATAAGGCAATCAAGATATGTTGAAATCGGTTGGAACAGTGACCCCCTGGCTGAGATGATAGGTCTACCAGGTGGGTCACTGTATCCCTTGTGAATCTTTGGGAGTGTATAGAGCAGAGGGACCACTGGCTTTTTACATAATAATGTTGTACTTAATTCAGATGAAATCTCCCCATTCCCTACTGCCCTATCCAAACATTCCTCCAACACACAACTAAAACTGTCAGTAGGATCTTGCGGCAATAGCCTATAAACATCCTCATTGGCCAGCTGGCGCTCAATTTCACGCTTATATGCATCGATCCCTTGTATAACTATAGCCCCGCCTTTGTCAGTGGGGCGTATAGTTATATCTGGATATGAAGCCAGGTCTTTTAAAGCCTTGAATTCACCTTTGGACATATTACTATATGCATTATTACTTGACTTAACGGCAATCATACCCTCCACATCCTGACTTAACATCCTAGAGAATGTTTTGATAGAATTACTATTGGTCTGTGGATCAAATGTAGATCTTTTCTGGAAGCGTCGTACTGCCTGTGGTATATCAATAACATTTTTCATAGGTATTTGTGACCTATTGCCCTGAAAATGTTCATGAAGTCTCAACTGTCTATTCAGGCGATATTTCTCCACTTCCCAGTTGAAGCTATCAAAGCCCCTACTGGGTACAAATGATAAACCACGGTTAAGTACCTTAAGTTCAAGTTCAGATAATACACGAGTAGATAGATTAATTACTATTTCTTGCGGTACGCTTTTGGTGGTCGCCCCGGTCTTCGTCCTCCTGTTTTGGCCCCCTCTCCTCGTGAACTTCCTCTGCCGGCTAGTTGGTCGTGTGTACCCACTCCTAAAGGGATCAGGGGACGTCTAGGGGCAAAGTCCGAATCACTTGTATTTCCCCGTCCCTGAGAGGAGTCAGAGTCGGCATAAAAGTCTCGGGTCGGTTTCTGCTGTCGTCGCTTATTCTCTTTAGAGCCACTACCCACCCAATGGTAGACTTGGTTATGTTCATAATCCGCAATCACTTTTGATAACTTCATTTTTTTGAATTGGATCAAATTCTGTTTGTAAGTTATCAGTTGTTTTTCCAATTTATCTAGCCAGTTGGTATTGGTATCAGAGATCAATGTAGAACGGTGAGCGGTCTCAAACTCTTTAATGGAATCCCTAGTCCCAGTCAGCTCACGTCCCGCCTCCTCTATGACGAGGAGCATTAGATCGTAACTACATTTATTTAGGACTGCTATCCATCGTTTACAAAAGGGCACACTATGTCGCCCGATGGTCGGGCAGTTCTTGACGCGAAAACCGCGTGGAATCCTTTTATCCTTATAGTAGTCACTTAAGGTCACGGCGTGATAATAATAATCTAGTTCACGCTGTTTAAGTTTGGACCATTCACGATATAAATGTTCATTCGTCTTGCATTCAGGTTCTAGGTGCATACTGTCTTTGCATAGCATTTGTTCGGTCTCAGATTCCGAAAATGATAGGGCTGTCCCTTGAGTGATTTTAGCTAAATTCAAAGCTTCAGATGTTTCATCAGGTATGTTGTGACCCTCAGCCATAATGAAGATAATAGGAGCCTGACGCTCCCAAATGTAACCCGATGCACGTAGTGAATAAGGGTTAATTCAGTCCGGGTGCTCTATGTCTAAGGCAGGTCAGTGTCCGGTCACCATACCTCCCAACATAAATCTCCAAATAGACAGCACTCCCAGCAAGTAAAACACAAATGGTGCCTTCCGTTAGGGTCCCGTGCAGGGAACTCCAACAATAGCATACATACGGCGGCACTCCAATAAATCACGCTGACACCGGCAAGTGCTTCAACGTTTCGAGGGTTTATTCCCTCGTCATCAGGATAAAATACAGTGTACAAACTTACTTCTTAAATCCCCTCACCACACCGCGTGCAAGGCACCTGGATCCGGAAACTGGTAGGCGTCGCCCTCATGTGACGTCATCCTCCACTTCCCGTCTCCATGGCAACCACAAAACAATAACAAACATGCTGTAAAATATAAAAAAGCGTCATAAGGTCACAAAATACACGACTACTCATATAATATGCATACATAATAGTCATATAGAGTTTAAAGAGGCATTCAATCCACATTTTCTACAGATACAGTCCTACTTAAAGGCCTAATATAAGACATCTATTCTTCTCAATAATCATATATTCATCACAAGAAGCAATGTAACCCTAAATTTTCATTGAGGCCTCTTGGTGATAGAGTGCCCAACCTGTGAATCCATCTTGATTCACAGCGTAAGAGGGCTAGAGATCTATCTCCTCCCCTAAGCCTAGGTGGAATATGATCTATAATCCTGTATCTAAGAGCCGATAGATTATGACCAGCACTCATGAAATGTCTAGAGACTGGCTGATCGCTGTATCCCTTTTCCATAGCATTTCTAATTGATAGTCTATGTGTGGCCATTCGTTCCCGCAGTGTCCTATCGGTTTTGCCCACATAGCTTAGTCCACATGGGCATGTGATCATGTGTATTATGTAATTAGTGGTACATGTCACCCGGTGTCTAATTAGGTATTTTTTACCACTATGTGGATGCATGAAACAATCACCGGCAACCATAGAGCGACAAGTCGTGCAATTCAAACATTTGTAGCATCCATTCTTCCTAGCTAGAAAGCGTTGTTGGATAGTATCATTCTTGACCATAGTGATGTCGGTTTTCACCACCCAGTCGCGGATGTTTTTGCCGCGGGTGTAGCAGGGCATCAGGGTCTGGTCTTTCAAGTTTAAATTCTTATCACTGCTTACAATGGGCCATAAATTTTTAGCAATTTTGTTAATATCACAACTCCTAGCATTATAATGATTGACCCAGGGGATACGTGTAGAATCTGCCCTTCTAATTTTTGATGTAAGGAGTTGGTCACGTGGTATGGCCAGTGCCCTGTTTTTTGATTGTGTCAGCTTTTGTATGTCATACCCACGCTGCACAAATTTCTCAATCATATGGTCAATATTTGAAATAGCTACATTATGGTCACTACATATGCGTCTTGCACGTAGAAATTGAGAATACGGCAGGCCATATTTTAATGATTTTGGATGGAAACTTGCCGCATGAAGCAAGGTGTTACGGTCAGTGGGTTTACTGTATAGTTTTGTACTAATGTGACCTCCCTCCAATTCTATTAGCACATCCAAAAAGTGTACTGACCTACTATTTATGTTAGGCGCCGAGGGTCCGCCCGTCAGTGCGGCCCGGCGCCTAGCAACTAGGGATGCCGCAGGCAGACAGCCGCCGGCTCCCTAGCAATGCTGGACGCCGGGCGCACGGAGCCGCTCAGACCCTAGCAACGGGGACGCCACGGTCAGACCGCGTTCCCCGTTGCTGGGTCTTAATTAATCATTGCTTGTGTATTCTGGCCATGCAGCATGCAGCTGCACGGCATCATTATGTGATTACCCTGTCTGGATCATGATTGGAGGGCTCCCAAATTTAAGCACTCTCAGGACTTCTCACAGACGCCGGTGATAGCTTCCTGTTTGCTGTGTCAGTTACAGAGAGTTTCCAGTCCTGCTCAACCCGGTTGTTCCTGTCCTCAGTGATCCAGTACTCGGAATTTGTCATCTATTCCTGGAGTCCGACCGAGCACCTTTAACATCCTGTGGTGTTCGTGAGTCGCGGCGTAGCCGTGTGTTGCGGCTTGACCGCTTACTATTTATTATTTAGTTTATTGTGTTCTGGAGCTTTTGCGGAGGATTCCGCTCCCACAAATCCACTCTGGTATCCAGCGGTGCTGGATAAGAGTAACGGATCAGTGGATCTTTGGTTGTCCTTTTCCCTGGCGGTTTGTCCGCACATACTTTTGGTTTAAGTTAGATAGCTTGTAACCCCTGGCCTGGTTGCTTAGTCAGAGGGCCCCTTGTTATCACCCTGTCTCGGATTTCCCTTTGTCTCCCATTAAGACCTGAGGGGGCATCGGGGTTGGGCAGACATAATCCGCCCTTCGAACGCGGCTGCCATGGGCTCAAGCAACCATAGTCTCGCAGGGGATTTCTGATAACACGGGCGAGACAACGGAGTTAGGGCGCCAGGGGTTACTAGGCTTTCCTGCTCCCGTACCAGCATATCTTTCCAGTACTCAGACCTCTGCCATAAAGATCTCCTCTGGTCTGGAGTACGGGAATCATAACAATTTATAGAGAATGTAAATTTAAGGGGGCTATCCGAATTATTGTGTGTAGAGATAAATCTATTAAATTCCTCCTCAGAACCTGTCCATATTAGGAACAAATCATCAATATACCTGGCATAAAATTTGATCTTGTCACATATCTCAGGTCTATTGAAAAAAATGTCTTGTTCTGCCCTAAACATGTACGCATTGGCGTACGATGGGGCCACATTGGACCCCATCGCACAGCCAGATGTTTGAAGGTAGAACCGACCATCATGAAGAAAATAATTTTTTGTCAATATCATTTCTAAAAGTTCAGTAATCAAGTCAATGCTTGGTCCTGTGTATTGTGGATTAAACTGAATTAGATCCCTAACAGCACATAAACCTTCATTGTTAGGAATCACAATATACAGGTTAGATACATCTATGCTGCATAAAAGACTGTTAGTTGGTATGTTTTCCACAGCATATCATTTTTTCAAAAAAGAGGTGGTATCCTGTATATACATGGGATGGTTCATAATGCATGGTTGTATAAGGCAATCAAGATATGTTGAAATCGGTTGGAACAGTGACCCCCCTGGCTGAGATGATAGGTCTACCAGGTGGGTCACTGTATCCCTTGTGAATCTTAGGGAGTGT